>NW_007248099.1:149979-272376 GCF_000164805.1 Carlito syrichta | reverse complement strand
GCCGGTCATCCGGAGGACGCTGTGCAGCCCCTGGGCCACTCCCAGCCCTCGGAGCAGGCGGCCGCGGTCCCGCGCTGCCTCCAGGTGAGCTAAGCCGGGCGGTCAGGGGTCTCGAACCGGAGACGCGGAGCTGGCTCAGCCCCCGCGTCGCTGCCCTTCCAGCGTTTCCGAAGTCACGGGGGTCCGGCGGCGGCCGCGCAGCGGCGTGGGCGGCGAGCGCCTGCCTCCCAACCCCGGAGTGGGCGACTCGGATGGGGTTTCGCTGAGGTGGACTGGATCTGGGAAGTGACCCCGACGGCCCGCGTCATGTGTGCGCGTGTACATTTGATTTTCTGGCCGCCCGTGTTGTCCTTCTGTCCCTCCGTTTCCTTGTCTTGTGAGCAATTTTTCAAGCCAAGTCGAAGGACTTGAAAGGTGTGGACAGATGGAGTCTGGGGACACGATGGGACGGTCAGCCTTGCTTCCGAAGTGGAGGCGAGCCTCCTTTTACCTCGACTTACCGGAAGACAGCCTCAGAATACCTCGAGGGTTTTTGCTCCGCACCCTCCGTAAGCTTGTTACAGGGACAGCCTTGAAATGTGATGGGAAAAAAAAGAAAGAAAGAAAGAAAGAAATGTGATTGCAATTGAGCTTAAAAGCCATGGAGATTCCTTCCATCTCCTCTTTATCCTTTGTTCCAAAATTGTTCCCTTTTTGGATTCCTTTAACAACACAACGTTTAAGTGACTAATAGATTTCATTTTGAAAATTGTGTGGCAAAAGTGATGAGTTCACAATGAGAGGAAGGCAACTTTATTTTCCTGGAAGGACTTTGGGGAAAGGGATTGATAGAGATATTCTGGGAATGAAATTTTTGGAAACTTCCTACAGAACTTCCTTAATTTATCTTTTTTTCACATTTGTTTCAATTTCATATTTAGTCTGTAGGTAGGGTGTGTGTGTGTGTGTGTGTGTGTGTGTGTGTGTGTGTGTGTGAGAGAGAGAGAGAGAGAGAGAGAGAGAGAGAATTCCTTAGGTGTGTTGTGAGTGTATTTGGTTTAGAAGTTACTTTCTTACTAATCACCCCAATTTATGCTCATTTGGGTCATAAGAGTTTTCGAAATGTTTTGCTTTTAGGTGTTTGAGATCATTATTTTTGTTTTTGTATTGAATACAGGCTGAGTGGACCTGGTTGAATACTTGTCAGTAGAACTGGTGGACAATTTAGTCATGTGGCCTACCATGCATTTTAATAGTAGTTAACTGTAAAAATAAGTTTAACAAACAGATATCAGAATCCAAATTTAGAGGGGAAATTTAAATATCTTCCAAATATTAAAAAAATTCTTTGTTAGGGTCCAGTATCATTTTATACTCAAGAAAGCTTACAGGATTTTCAAATTGAGATATGTACATCTATGGTATGAGCAGTCGAAATGTGATAGTTTACTTTGTTTTTCTTTCTTTAAGGTCACTTTGGGTTCAACAAACACTACTTGAGTCTGTGTTGCAAGCCAGACTCTTTCACTTATCTTCCTTCTCAAAATTTTTTTATAGGCATTTAGAGAGAACTATTGGTTCCATTTTATACATGAAGAGACTGTGGCACAAAATGATTACTTTTCTGTGTTTCTACAATATTTATGTTATAGACCTAGAAATTATGTGTCACTAAGGAGCATAAGGAATGTAATCATGTTATTAACCATAGGAATTCAGACCTATGATATTTAACTTCTAGTTCTTTATCCAAACAATTGCACAACTGCTTTTATTTGAGACTTTTGAAATAGTTATAAGGGAATATGCTATATGAAAGCATACCTTCATATATTCCTTGTTATTTTTCTTTTTTATATTGAAGATACTTTAATATAATTTTACTGAGTTATTTGCCATTCTCAGGTGCTCCCAATTTCCAAATAGCTCCTAAAACTTGACCTGTGTCCTCCTTAATAAAAGTGAATTGGTCTACTCAGTATTTACTAAGAATATTCTTGGAATAATTTATGTTTTGTAATCAAAATAGAAGGCAGGACACATTTAGTTGCATTGTATGGACTTGAAATTCAAATTCAACTTGCTTTCAGAGAAAACTGCTAGACTTCACTGTGAATGGTCTTTAAGATTATTTGGGGGAAAAAAGGTTATTTGGGAACGTGGTATCTCTAATGTATATCTATTATAGGATTTGTGAGAAAAGGAGAGTTATTTTTAATATGTGACCACATTAATAAAAATATATTCATGTGTACTTTGCTGTCTGACAAGGACTGATTCAAAGTAGGTTCATTGTAAATCAAGGAGAAAAAAACTGTAACATTATTCAGCTTTTCAAAAATTCCTTCTCATTCTTAGTTGATAATAATCTGTTCTATATAGGCTTAGATAATTTATTTGAGTTTCACAGGGAGTTTGTGATTTTTTTGAGGGAAAGGTGCTATTGTGCCTGTATGCATGTTCAACAGAGACTTTAGGATTACGAGAAGAAAGTTGAACAAGAGCAATGAATATGAGATAGGAAACTTTTTTGGGGACTCATACACATTATGCACATAAAATACATAGTTGCATTTGGAAACTAAGTATATGGTTTGCAACTTTGCACCTGATGGCAGTATTCTGTGTATACTCATTGCTCAGGTATTCTAGAATGAATCAAGATAGTTTTGTGGTTCCTCTCAGGTCTTTACATTAAAAGAATGACAATGCATTTTTTATAATCTTAAAATCTTCTCTCAGAATACCAAGCAGATGCTCACCATTATTTCAGCATTTCTGAGAGGAGGAATCCTCTTGAGAGTGCTAAACAAAGCCTTATTTTTTTTCCTTTGAAAATCCTTAAGATAGAGGGTTAGCTTAGCTAGTGTGGAAGAGAAGAGCATTAAAAGAGAAGATGTATCATTTTATCCCTCAAATAATCCTGGAAAGAATGGGGCCCCTTGTATTCCTGATTTTAAAATAATACTCTACAAACATCCCATAGCAAGAGAGGCTTACATATACATTGAGTTAAAACACCAAGTCATCTTCTAGTAGTCTCTGTGCCAGAGAGTGAATTGGAAATAGGATGAGCAACTGGAGATTTCTCTTGGAGAACTGTGGGAGACAATATGGAATATGCACAAGAGCTACCTCAACTGGGGGCAAGAACTGAGCAGTTTCCCCCCTAAATTTCTATTGTTGGTTCAGGGCTGCTCCAGGAACCAGGAACATTAATGCCCTGGAATTTCTGCACAACCCCATACACAGGCTGGGACTGCCCTGGTGGCACAAGTAAGCTTTTGGGCAGAATCACTGTGTCGTTGGACATCATGAAGATGGTGAGTTCTGAGCTGTGGGTGGCCCACTAACAACTCTTGCTAAAAGGGTTTCATAAATATTCACTGATGAAAGCCAAGTTCTTTCTTTCACATATGTGTTTCCTTTTAGGTCATGCTTTCTTGGATAAAAGTTTGTAGAAGATATGAATTAACTTTCAAACTTTCCTTTCCTCAAAGTACCATGTTCACTTAGTTGTTCAATTTAACATGAGTTATTCAGATGGGACATGAAGTGCTAGGGAGATGACTGAATATCTTAAGTTCTAGTATATATACCTTTGTCCATCATGGGATTCATTCTTTATCACCCGTTATGGTGACACAGATGGCATAAGGGAGTAGTAGATAAGATTTAATGCAGAAAAATCTGAAGATATGAATAGTCGATACAGTTGACAACCACCATTTTCATTGCAGTTGATTCAACACAAAGAAACTTGGGGTAAATACATTTTACTCACTACTAAAAAGTAACTAAGAATAAATAGGGGAGTTGTAAGGAGGCTATAGTGTTGACATTAACACAAGTTTTTGATTCTTAAAATGGGCTACATTACATAGGGATGAAAAGCACTGAACACAAATTACATAGGGAAGAGAAAGCACTGAACACAAATTCTGCCACATGTAATTGATGGATTATTCTAACTTGTTGAACCAAGTCTTTAAATGCATTATTTAAACATTTAAATATTATTTAAAATTTGGATAATATTTAAACATTATAGAAAAGTATGGATTTAAATACAGATAAACACTTGAGAGCTGTGTTGTAGATACAGGAATGAACAATCCAATTATTTTTTTACTGAGTGAAAATTTTCTTTTTTTTAAGTTACAGTAGCAGCTAGCAGTTTAGTCCGATGTATTATGCCTTAATTTGCAGCCAAAAGGATACGTATGTTAAACTTTCTCTTGAAGAACTGTAATAAGAATGAGCAGTGAAGTTGCAAAAGACAAATTCAGAAGTTCAATAATTTTCAAACAGAAGAAGAATATGGATAAACTATAGCACACTTATCAGGTATCAGATACTCACTTAGGGTTTAACATGAATTATCTTAGCTATGACTGGAAATAATGTATAGACAACTTGGGGTGATAAAATGTCTCACAGACCTAAGATTTAGATAGTCTCTTGCTAGCTGTATAAGCTTGAAACAAATGGTGTGGCCTCTCTTTATCTCAGTTGCTACTTCTATAAAATGGGGAGACCAATAGGATCTGACTCATAAGTTCTTGTTCAGTTTTTGCTTCTTAGAGTAGTGCCAGGTCCAACTAGAGTTAGACCTGTTTTTATTATTGATATTATATTTGCCCTAGTTCTGCCTGTTATTAATCATGTGAAATTGATCAAGATCCCTTCTTGTAGACTTGTTTCTTTGTCTATAAACTGGGGATAAAATGCCTGCCATGAAGAGTGGTTGTTAGTACAGTATAAAGATTAGATATTTATATAAGGGACTCAGCACAAGGTAGACATTTGATAAGTATTTTTTCTTGCCCTCCCATATATTACTGTGGAGATATCCTACATATTATCTCCAAGTTTTTGGTTTTCCTCCTCAAATTCAATGACACTGTTGAGCAAAACATTCTCATTTCCTCTCTTGTGATGTTCTGTAACCATTAAAGTAAAGAAAAGTAGAATGAGTATTTTATAACTGTTGCTGTCCTTAAGCATGTGGAGAGAAGAATGCTGGGTCACAAGACAAATTTGTATAAGAAAACATTTACACCACAAAGCCTTTACTCCTCCCAACCCTTAGCAGTTTTGTACTGTCATTCTGTCAGCACTAAGTAGGATTTTTCTGTTTAAATAGTTTTCTATTTGTGGTAGCATAATCATGCCTAGACTTCATCTAGTTAAGATACAAATAATGGAGAGTTGAGTAATGATTTATTTTTAACAAGAGGTAAAAAAGAATATAATTTAAAAATGCATTGATAGCGTTTCAAATTAACTTTGATTCAGTTGGTCGAACATAGCATTACAAATGCACTGCTGGTGGTATTCTTAAAAACTAATGTTTGACTCTTGTAGGTATTGTCCTCAAACTGACTTAATTTCAGATGTAATGTCTCTGCTCAACAAGGAAGATTCTTACATGAAGATTAACTCCATCAGATACATGGTTTCCTAAGGCTAGCATGGGGTTATGGGAAAGGTGAAATAGAGAATGTTCATCTTTAAACTCTACAAACTGATGTGCTTATTTGACTGGAGGTGGTGATGACAATGCTGTGGCTCAAGTAACAAAAAGGAACATTGGATGCAGTTACCAGCAGCGTCTCCCTTTTTTTCCCCTGAAATCGCTTACATTTGTCACGACTGCACTTGGTTTCCTTTGCTTATTGTAATGCCATTTTAGTTTGTTTTTTCTGCTGTTGTAACACATGACCACACATTTAGTAGCGTAAAACAACACAGACATATCCTACAGTTTTAAGATTTAAAATAACTTTCGCTAGGCTAAAGTTCAGGTGTCTGCAGGTTTGGTGTCTTCTCCAGGTGCTAGAGCACGAATCCATTTTCTTGCCTTTTCTACTTCATTGACTTTTGGCCCATTTCTCCATTTTCAGGGGGCATTGCATTTATTTCTGTTTCTGTATCCACACTGCTTTCTCCTCTAACTCTGAATCCCCTCTGTTCTTCACTGAAGAACTCTTCAACTATACATAGACCACTTATGTACCTAATCCTGACTTGAACCCCACATCTTAAAAAAAAAAAAAGAACTCTTGTGATGACATTGGACTCACCTGGATGATTCAGGATAATGACCTCATCTGAAGATCCTTAGCTGAATCATATCTGCAAAGTCTTTTTGACCATCTAAGGCACTGTGTTCTCAGGGCTTGCGGATTAGGCTGAGAACATCTTTAGTGGTCGTTATTCAGTTTACCACAAATGATGATAATATTTTTGTGCCTTGAGAGCCTGAAATTAATGTGCTTTCTTCCTCATGGAGAAGCAATGAATCTGTGGCAGTAATTTGTTTTAGATCCATTAGAAGGTATTGACGGAGAAGTTTTCACCTGACTGACAATGAATGCTGATAAATTAAATACCTCAAATTTATTTTTAAATATTACATACCTCGAATCTACTTTTAGTAAAATATAAGTAAAAGTATTTGAAATGAAAGGGTAAAAAATATTAATAAAACACATTATTTGTCAAGGCCAATACCTGGGTTACTTATGTTTACATTAGTATAGAACACTATCTTTGATAGTTCTTATTTATGAAATTTAGCTCTTGTTTATAAACTTTATCCATATAAGAAACCACAAAAAGGTTGTTCACTGTTTAAACTTAGGATATAATTTTCCAGGGACTTCAGACAATAAGTAGTTTTATAATAATTGGTGCACTTTACCTATGTACATAGTGCCTATTTTATTTACTAATCATAGATTTCCAGAAGAAATTTAATAATAGTCATGTCAGCTTTTGAAATCTTTCTGTAACTCAAAAAAAGGACTGTCACTTGAGATAGATTCATTTTTCCCCTTATGCCATTGTTGCCAAAGAGAACTTGAAATGCCCTGTTCAAATTAATTTAATGCAAATGAATTCTTGCTGCCTCACAAGTAGTTTGTCCCTCATTTTTCTTAAAATTATATTGTAAATGGACGTGACATGTTTTACTGGTTGTTGCACAAGGAGCATTGTCCTTCCTAAAAGCTCTCTTGTTTGTAAAAATGAGGCCATTAAGAGTAAAGTATCTTATCTGGTCACAGTATTACAATTGACCTTAAAACAATAAATTTTATATTCAGTACCATTATTAAATAGGGTTTTCAGTTGTAGAAATTCCAAAGGAAGCCCTTGTTAAGATATGAGACTGCTATAGTCGCTAACAATGCGTGTTTTTCTTTTAGCTTGTGATGGTGGTATGTATGTAGTTTTGCCTTATTGCTATTTTCTTGCTTTCCGGAAATTCTTAGTCAAATACTGTAAGTTTTTAGTGTTTTTCATTTTTTTTAATACTTAATAATGTCAAAGAAACAATATAATTTTTCTGAATATCAAGCTAAAAACCAAGAGATGTTGATTTAACAGGAGATCAAAGAATGATTATGAATGGTCATTTTTGATAAGGTACAAAAATATCTTTTCACATACATGCAAAACATTTAAAGTAGGTGAAATTGGACTAAAGAACTCTGCTGATGTTTAAGTAACTGTTAATGAAAAAGAGTAACGCCTATACACATTTTTAGCTCCCGGGTCCAGAGATACAATAGTTGCACAATAAGTGGTCTTTTTCTGCCATTGAGGTAGCATCTCCTCCTCCGGCCATGCCACTCCTTAGAACAAGCACTTCCTCTGAGTTTCCAGCAACCACAAGTAAGAAGGATGGCATAATAGGCTGCATGTACATATGGCCCTTGTTAGCAGGCCGACTGTTACTTTTGCCCGCCCACATCACTGAGGACATATGGTGCAGCTTTCACTGTGGAAACAAGTATGTGTGGACATGTCTTGGTGTGCGTATAAGACGGCTGGTTGTCTTTTGTTGCTCATGCAACCAACTGTGTCTTTGTGAAAATCTTATCTACAGCAATAGATTTGTGGATGGTAAGTGTAGCTTGTTGCTATGGTTAATTAAATTTTTCTCTCTAGTTTGATCACAAGACCTAATAGATGTTTGCTTATAGAAGATGCTTGCTTATAGAAGAAAATAATGGCTTTTCTAAGAGTAACAGGTTTTTGGAACATAAAAAACAAACTCATTCAAATATAAAAGGATTATATAGAATCAGGACAACAGAGGAATCAGAAATGCTGCTGAGATCATTTATTGTGAAATAATCAATAAAATAAGTTTGATAATGAATATGTTGTTGTTAGTTGTGACTATGTGGGAAAATTAATGAGATGACATGACAAGAGAGGCTGAAATGAAGAGAATAATCCAACCCCACCATTATTTATTCAATAGAGTTCACAGCTTTTTAAAACAATTTTTAAAAATTTGATGTAAGTATTATGAATTTTGAATTTGCAATGTGAAGCTTGTCACTACTTGCCACAAATATATACTTTTCAGAGGCGTCTTTGGAACGCCACACGGGGCTTCCATGCGATGTTCTGTTGGGAAGCAAAGCTGTAGGTCCAGTGCTCAGGGGCACTTGCGCAGGATTTGGTTTGGATGACATGCCCAATGCACCAGAGGGAAGTGAGTGCTGCTGTTGGAGACTGGGGAGGCAGTGACACCACAAGGCACTTTTTGCTACCACTCCTGGGAAATTGCATATTCGGATTTGTAGCAGAATCTTTCGTATAATTATGCAGTCATTTCACATGTGGTATTAGGCAAATTTGAAAATTGTTTACTAGGATTTGCTAAATATTAAGCAAATAAAATCAAGATTTGAAAAGGTAATATTGACAAAACAGTATTTTCAGATGTAGAGGTGATAAATTTTCAAAATGCTTTTGAACGTCACTTAATCTACAAAATCTCATCTCAGTTTCAGTACCATGACACATCGATTAATCACCACTAAGGCAATCCACGGAATATTTGGCACTATAGGCTTCAAAGATTCCTGGTATCGGTGATTGATGCACAGACCATAGCTTCGCTTTTGTTATTCACTGACCTGGGGAAACTTTAGTTTTCATCTTTTTTCACCTTGCCGTAGAACTGACTGACAACTTAAATTGTCTAATCCAGCAAAACAATTTATTTTCCTGGAGCTCACTGATTTAATTATTTTTGGATTACTCTGTATTATTTACTGTGATAAGATAGCAAATGATAATGTATTATAGCAGTGTGGCAGTTCAAATGGTAGCCAACAGAATGTAAACAAACAGATTTACTACCAAGAAATATACTATATTGCTTTTGTTGACAAAAAAGTATATATAAATTTACTCAGATATTTGCATGTTAAATTTTTTGATATGTGTTCACATGTATTTACAACTTATCGTTCTTTGTCAAATGTGTTTGCACATACACGTATTATGCAAAATAAATCTTAGCTAAAAAAATGAATTTCTTAAGGTGACTGTTTCTTACATATATAATTTATGGCAAAAAATAGTCACAAAATGGCAATATAAGGAGCCATGTAAGTGAGGATAAAAGGGGAGATAATGGTTAAAAATACCTCTATTTGTGTGTGAATAAATTGGTTTTGATTTAAATTTTCTTTAGTTTTTAGCTGAGAAATTGAATATAAATAATATCATGCAAAACACTCCTATTTGTTGTATATGTATGTACATTATGTTATAAACACAAAACAGATGGCATATTTTTTAACATATTCTCACTCATAGATATACATATACAGCATAAAAATGAGTCCATGATATACATATATATACTACATACTTTCATTTTTATGTCTATTACTATTCTTATTTCATCAGCAGCAAATTAAAGAAAATGAATACTTTTTTGTTTGGTATTTTGAGCTTCCACATCCTGTATCTTTCAGCCTCGTATGCATGGTTTTCTATTTTTTTTTTTCAGACCTCTAGAATCAACAAGTATAGTCCTTGTTCTTGTTTTCAAAGCAGTTTGTCTCTGCAAAGTGTGTGTGTGTGTGTGTGTGTGTGTGTGCGCGCGCTCGCATGTCCACGTGTGCACGTGTGTGCGTGCACATGAATCCATGCGAAATTGTGTAAATGAGTGTTTTATCTTTGAGAGAGAAAAGTCAGTCGAAATTATTAAAAAGGTGTTGCACCACTGCAACCGATAATGAAATATCTACCAATCAAACTAACACGAAACAGCACCTACTCAGTACCTGGCATAAGCTTAAGAAGTAGAAATATAATGATAAACAAAATCAGTTTCTACCCTTAAAGGTAAGTGTTAGAACAGATTGGTCAGGCTGGAACACATTTCAGAACCAGAGATTAAAGTTTCTGTATAGTTCCCACTTCACTGAGACCATGTTATACTAATCATACACTTAAACCACAAGGAAACAATTCCTCCATCCACCCTCTTAGAGGGTAGTTGTGGGGAAGTAGAACTTGAGTTGTTATGTTTGAATTTACATAATTTTATAGTTAAATGATGTTATATTACATAATCTTAGTAAACCTAACATGGTATATGATAAAGGTGTTATTTCAAATCAGTAGGTAAATGATAAATAAGTTGTAAAATGGTGTTCAGATAGTTGATTATGTTTTATTGTAAAAAAGTGTTATACTGTATCATTCATAAATATTAAAAGAAGCAAACTCATAGGTAAGTATTATTTGCAATGTTAGGGTAAAATTAAATTTCTAAACATAAACTCAACCAATGACAGAAACATTTTTTAAAAAGCCTTATGAATTGGTCTTTGTTAACACGTAAAACTTTTTATACTTCTAAAGATACCATGAATAGAAATAAAAAACAAATGTCAAATCACAAAAAAGTATTTTCAATTCATTTCATGTATTTGACACGAGTAGTTACAACACATCAATAAGTAAAGATTAGCAATCCAATTAAAAAAAAAAGGACAGAGTGCATTGGTAGCAAACATCAAGAAACTCATGGACACTAAATATATTAGAATCTCTATTATTAAACAAAATGAAAAAACAATATAGAACATTATTGCTATGGAGATAATAATATTTTGTAAAAATTATAGTATTAATTTATTCATGTTATAAATAAATACATATATCCATAAAAACCTATGATTTTCTCTGATGGTAGTGGCTTTCTCTGTAAGTTGGATTCTGGGTATATAAGCACTTATGAGTCTGTTTTGAACATTTGCAAATCATAGATATGCATTATTTTTAATAAATAGATATCCACATTAAGGAAATAGACTTTCATGATTTTTTATTTCTAATGTGGTAGCGGGTAGGAAAATAACTGTATGAATCTGGATATCTGGATAGTCTGTTTTCCATTTGTTCTTTTAAACTTTAGCATTTTCAAAAGTATCTTTAAACCTTAGTACATGCCCTTTGCTGTTGAAAGTAGTCTTTTAAGTATAAACACACACACATCACTTTCCCTAAATTTTATGTAGGGTAGGGGCCTAGATACCTTGTTGGAAAATATATTCAAGAATTATTTTTTTAGTAGTTTCTATTCTGCGCTTAACTTACAGAGGAAGATTTTTTTAAAAAGCAGTTTTCTTATATACCTTTGTATTGGAAAGAGCTTTTATTTCCTAAGTGTTTTGTTGCCTAATTGTGATGAGTATCCCGCAGTGGATTTTAGTAGAACAGATGCTTATTATGATATATGAGAAAAACTTGCTTCCCTAAGCACATATAGGCATGAAATACACCTGGCTTTTGTACATAAAAGTCAATTATGTTCCTAAATGTGTCTCTGCACATTGCACAGACTTTTGGGGATGGTTACCCCACTATTCCCTCAAAAGACTGTTTTGCTTAATTATGAAGTTCAAGTTATACTAGAAGTTGGAAGATACTGAATTCCACATTGCAGTAGAGCTTAAGTAGGTGGTGGTGTTGCTGCATGCCAAGGTGGCAGGTCCTGCAGAGGAGAAAAATGTATGTGGGGAGAAAGAGCTGTGTCTCTAAAGCAAGAGGATGTTGTGAAGCGCAACACAACCAAGTGTGCAAGCATGTTGAACGCATGCAAAAGAAATCTAGTCCAGAGGAGGAAAACAAGGGAAACTCTAGTACAGCTGAGGAGAAGAAACAAATAAAAGCCAGCTTTAGAAAGCAGCACTTCTTGTGAACAGTGAGGAAAAAAAGACTGTTGGCAACACGGGAGAAGCCGCAGCAAGATGGTCAGGAGGAACTGGGCACCCATTGGCAGGTGTGTGACATGCAGGAGCTAGGACTCTTGGCACATAGCAAATACATGTTTTTTTCAGTTGTCCAGGTAGCTTTGAATATGCCTTTTTTATTTTAAAAAAGACCATCTAAATGTGTGTGATGAGTTAGCAACAAGGGCAAGAGATTTTTCTAGAAAATACCACAACTTTAATCAGTCATCTAGTAGCCAAACATTTGAAAGTAGCATTTGAAAGAAATCTTTATAATGTGATATTTCATTGTGAGTTACAGATAATTTTACCTTTTTTCTCAGTTACATAGTGTGTAGGAAGAATAATGACCCTGTATATGTCCACATTCTAATCCTCAGAACCTGTGAATATGTTTATGCTACATCGCACGAGGGAGTTAAGGTTGCAGGCTGAACTAAAGTAGCTTAGTCACCTGATCTTAAATGGGGAGATGGTCCCTAATTATCTGGGCAGGCCCACTGTAATAATGAAGGCACTTATAAGAGGGAGGCCAAAAGATCAGAGTGAATAGAAGGGGATGGATGACTCGAGTGAGGTTGAAGTGGTGTGCTTGATGGATGGAGGGAGAGGCCAAGAGCCAAGGAGCACCTGTGACCTCTAGAAGCTGGTAAAGGTAAGGATGTGAATTCCCCCGTGGAGCCTCCAGAAAAAACACACAGACTTAATGATAGCTTGATTTTAGTCAAGACCCATTTGGACTTCTGACCTCCAGAACCATAAGAAAATAAATGTGTTGTTTCCAGTCACTGAGTTTGTGTTAATTTATTACAGGAGCAGTAAGAAATGAAAACATTTATAATTAAATTGGATATTCCAGGAAACATTGGAAATTGATTTTCTTAAGAAAGGCCTTTATATCAGAATAATGACAACCACAGAATAATTTATGAAAGCTAATTACATAAACAATATGAAGGGATGTCTTTTGAGGGCTACTAAAGTTATAAAAGCATCCTCTGATGATATGAGCCTTGGGTGGTGCATAGAGGGTTGTGTTGAATAACTTGATAATCTTCGTGGTCCTATAAAGTCATTAGTAATTTTAGCTTGAGCATACTATAATATGAAATCACTTGGTTCAGTACTCCCAGTGAGGGTTGGGGTTTTGAGAGTAGCTTAAGTTGTTTGAAGACCAGAATATGGGACAACAGGATATTCATTTATAATTCAATTTCTACTATCTATTCTAGTCATGCCATTTATGTATAGGACATTCTGTTAAATAATGCAGACATGATCTAGTGGTGGGAACAGATGAAGAGTGCTCCAATAATAGACATGGAGAAGGGGAGGAACAGAGTTGAAAAGTTGGAAATAGCTGAGAGTTTTCCAGAGCCACAGGATTGAAACCAGATTCAACTATGAAAGCTCAAATTACCAAGATCTCTAACTTGATAATAGGTAAAATTAAATTAATTATATTTTCTTAAAACAAGAAAAAATTCTTTGATAAAAGTTTTTAAATGCAGTGTACCTTTGGGTTTGATGCTCCTTATCTTCTGTAAATTGCTCATGGGAAAGCACAAAACAAATCTGGCAAATAGCGTTGGTGATGTATTGGTGAGCATAGCTGCCTTCCAAATCTGGCAAATATAGTGATCCTTACATCTATAGAAGTATGATGTTCATCCAGAGAACACAGGCTTTGCTGGAAACCTCTATGCAAGGATTAGAATTTTCCTTTTTGAGGGATAAAATTCTCAAAATTTCTCCACAATATGGAAATATGTGGTTGGAACTAATAGCACAACTTTATAACATGTTATTGCCCATAAAGTTTATGATTACTTTTTTCTTATCTTCTGATTAATGTAATCAGATTTAAAAACTGAAATTATTTTTAGTAATTTAATTTCCTCTAGAAAGTTTTTAAAAAATTGTTACCTACTTTTCCAAATCTTCTTTCTTTGTAAACCTTCTTTTTAAGTAGAACTCATATACTCCAGTACATTTTCACTAAAAGCATTTTTTCTATATTTGACCTGTTTAAAGTTTTTAAGGTGTTAATAAACATAATGTATAAGAGTTTATAGTATCCGTTTAATCTTATTAAATCATGGCAGCAAATTGAATTAAACAAAAGTAACAATGATGCACCAAAGGTTATGATTTGAAATTTCTCCATCAAACATTTAAAAACAATTTTTTAAGTTCACTAATTTGAATAGTGAATTGAGTCTCCTTAATAGGAGAAGGATTTTTAAATGCAGCTTAGTTGAAATTGGCAGATATCATAACCAACTATTAATAGTCTTAGCGGTTCCCGTGTCTCATTTAGAAAAGGATTGTTTCCATAATCCCAGTGCTTTCCTCAAGATTATATATTTTTATTTCTCCTTTTTATTGAAAAATTAGTCTGATTTCTCATTTGGATATGCACTCTCTGGTAGGATTCTAATATTTGGATGTGAATAAAACTTCAGAGTATTGAAGGCAGCTGGAAGCTAGACAATAGGGTGATCATTCTTTTTCTCCATTGTGTACCAAGGCCCTCCTCAACTTTCACCTAAAGAGTTAAAACGTGATGAAACTGGAACTGTCTGGGTGCAGCTTAAGTGTTAAGATAATGAATCATGCATGAGTTATGTAGTTCAGTTATAATCTGCTCAATTGGAAGAAAATTCATTTTTTGTTCCCTGCATTTCTTGAGATTAGGAAAGAAGTTGGGGTCTCCTGGAATACTGAAGTTTAGAAAAAGTTCTGTGTTGTTAAATTTACTTTTTAGCAGGATAAATCTACAAAAATCAGCATAAATGGAATCTGTGGGAGGAATCTGGCCCCTTCAGTGTACCAGTGAAGATAATTAACTATTACAGGGTTATTTACCTAATTAATAGCTAAGCTGACCAGTGTTTGTTTCTTAACTTTATTGCTCACATAGTCACATGAACTGTATCTTCCACATTATTGAGTCACGGGCAATTGCAAACTAACACTAGCAAGTAGCACAAAATGTTTGTTCCACATAGAATGCAGAGTTAAACAAAATACTTTCAAAGTCCTTTTCCCTTTCCCAAATCCATGTATAAAAGTTTCCTGTGGGATTTCCAAACTGCTATGATGGCCACATACATCAGATAAATTGATTGCTCAGATCTCTAATGACAAACACTTAGAATTATGGAAAACAAGGAACACTCTATATTGATTGAACACATTCTCACTTTTCCACTCATTGTAGCTTGCCCAAAGTAAAATGTAATCTATTTGTCTTGTTTGGAGTCTATGCAGACATAGACAAAGATAGAGTGATGGCTGAAGGTAAATACACACACATTATTAAATAAATTAAAGGCCTTTTTTAATATCATGGTTTTCATTTGCTTTTTATGTTAGCTCTGTCTAGGGAAAAACAGCATTCAAAGATGCAAATCATTTTTATAAAATGCGACTGTACACCTGCCCATAGTGCAGATACTCTGTCTGCCTATTTCTCCCTGAATAGATCTTTCATTTTAACAAGTATCCACTTCATCTTCACAAAATGCAATTTGAGTCAGTGAACTGTTATCCAGATTCTATATCTTGACCAGGTAATTAAGAACTGAGACTCCCAGATAGGTTATTTCCACCTCCTTTAAAAGAGTCTACCATCCCTGGGTTACTTTTTGATGCCTTGCTAGTGGCATAACAGTGATGCAGCTGAGTCAGCTTCAGAACAGGGCTTTTTTCCTGTTTTTCTTGTACTCAAGATAGTTCCTCAGAATATCCATACTTGATGATTATAGAATGATTTGTTTACTTTCAATATAGCTTTAAAAATGAGACCTGCAGCTGGATGAGACACATGTGCATGTGTGTTTTAGCATATTTAAACTGTTCATTGAATAAGATAAAGCAAATTTAATTGTATAAGAAGTTTAGAAGAATAAGGAATTATTATAAGGAATCTGGAGGAGAGGTGCTATGCTATTGAAATTTTTCTATACCTTTGTGTTTAATCTTATTTTTTTGTAGTGCTTACTAAGCTACAGGAAGCAGTCAAAAAACGACTATTGCTAAGTTCTATATTGCCTTTGTAATTATCTTAAAATAAAACTTGACTGATACCAAGAACAATTTTCCCTTCAGCCTTCGTATACTGAGTTGAGTCTTTTTTCACCCTTCATATACTTAATAACCAGAAGGTAAGTGGTTGTTCTTGTTTCCATTGCAACTTCCAGACTGCTAATTTCTCTCCCTCTTTCAAATTATACTGTTCACTTGAGACTCAAATCTTTTAGGAATATTAGCCATGCCCCATCTGTACTGTAGACATCAACAGACCTCCTGGTCATTCTTGTCATTTATTCGTGACTTTATTTAGATCCTTGCTCAAAATCTTCTTCAGCCAGTTCTGTTATTTCACTGATCTCTGCTTCCACATGGAGGTATCATAACAATTCTGTTCTCCATTTTTTGACATCTTCCTCTCCATTGCTTTTTTACTTTCCTCCACTTTAGTTACTCCACTTGTTGTCAAATCTGAAGCATTTTCGGTATCAATAAATGTACCACCAGGATCTGGATGCAAATATTCTGCCTTCTGGACATCATTCCTCTCTCACTCATTTGCTCAGATATCTTCATTCTTATAATTCTTAATCTCTGCTGAGACTCTCACTAGGCCACAGCTACTGCTGCTCCCTCACATTCCATGAATACTCTCTCATCTTCAATTTCCATATTTTTAACTTCAAATGCTGTAATTCATCTCCCTTGCAGATATCATGAGCTTCATTTAACTACCATTAATAGAACACTTTCAATTTCTCTATTCAGCCTTTAAATATTGATGTCCCTATGAGTTCCATCCTAATTACTATTATTTTCTCTTTCTTTACACACTTCTCTCTAAGCTTTAATCATCATTTCTATACTAAAGAGCAAATAATTTCTGGTTTTAGAGTCTGGCTCAGCCTTTATTCTGAGAGTTCATGATTTACTTGACAATAGCACTTGGAAAATTTAGAGATAGCATGTCCTGGTTTCCCACAGATCAGTAAATGGCATTGCCAGCCATTCAGATAACTAATCCTGAAGCTTATGGGTCATTTTTGGGTCCTCCTTCTATATTCTGACAATATTAAATTCAACATTAATTTAGAAAATGTTTTGGTTCCAAATATATCTATAATTTTCCCATTTATTTTGATTTCCTATGACCCTAGTCTAGCCACACCCACACTTTTTCTTACCTACTGTATTTTGCTAGACCCATTAGCCTACCTACTTTAATTCTTAATCCCCACACACTTCATTAGCTGCATAGAAGCCAAAATGATCTCTTACCATGTCTTTCAGTTTATACTTCTCTTTACTTTTCCATTGTACTTAGACTAACACACGTTTCTCACCATCCAAAGCAGAACATATAGTGCACCACATTTTGGCAGGCAGAAGTGCATATTATGTTTACATTTCTTGATGTCTGGTATCTTGTAGTGCAAATCAGGAAGTGATTTATCATATTTCCCTGAACTAATGACAAAGTAAATTTTAATACTTTAGAATTTGCATAAATCTTGGAGATTTTTCTCATTTGTCATATGCATAGAGACTGACTCTTGAAGAAATTGATTAATTCGTCACAGAAATTAAATAGGGTCAGAATTCAAGTTTTCTGTCTTTGTGTGGGCTCTTTATTCTAAAGCACAGTGGATCAGAGTTACATTTTCAGACTCTAAGTTTTATCTTACTGAAAAAAAACAATTACAAATGCGTGCATATATTTATTTATACATGTAATTTATGTAAATGGCATTATTAATTTGAATTAGACATTACTTTAGGCAACTCTACTAAAGGCCAAAAATAGTTTAGAGTGAGATAGGTCCTACCTGTGAGAATTTGCTAGAGTTAAAAAGACCCCTTTTAAAACGACTCAATAATCACTACAATGACTCTTGTCCGAAGACAATGTTAAAACAAGGCTCCAGTATATATCTTAATCTAGGATATTGCTGAGTGTAAGTCATGTGATGGCATCTAATGAAAATTTTCCATTGAAAAAAATCAATGTTAACAACTGGAACCGGAGAACTGTAATGGGTTCAGCTATGTTTTTCTGGCCCAGATTGTGTTCCTATAATATGCAGAGAAGAGGAATTGATGACCTGTGAGCTATAGTGACTTCCTCATCTCATTTGAGTGTTTGATCTTCAGTTTTAAAAAGGTGGTCAGAATGGTTGCTTTATAATGGAGAAGTTGAACAACAACAACAAAAAAAACATCAGCCTGGAGGCTTATTGGCACAGCCCAAGTCTCTTCAGTAAAGAGAGGTGCTTGCAAAGAAAGTTTTTGTCCCAAGGAGGAACTTCTTTAAATAAGCTGCTATAAAAATTGATACAAGAAGCTGACTAGAGCCACAATCTGACAAAATTACAGTGGAGGGCAAGTCTAAAGGCCTTAATTGCCTGGATATAGAAGGCGGCTTTATTTCAGAGCAAACTTTATACCTGTCTACTATACATAGGCTGGTTGGTCAAGTCTGCTGGCTGGGGAAGATCCACTTGCGAAATGGAGCCACTGGGGAAGGGCAGGAGGGTTTTCGGAGATGACTGCAGTGATAACAGATAATCTGTAATTTAAATGTCTCTTATACCTGGAAAATTCAACTTGCCTTTATCACAGGCGTTCTATCGCCACTTAATTCAGGACTGTCCTTCTTAGCACCTCTGGATCTCTCAGACCACGTATGTTACCGTGGGCTCCATCTGGCAGAGTGACATCCTGGAGGTAGACTGTGGGACTGTGGGACTCCAAGATGCTATCTCTTGGTGCTGATTGCTCCAAAACCCTTATCTAACTAACCCAGTTTAGCTATATGAGACAATAAGCAATATGTAGTGCATTCTTAAGGTCTATTTTCTCTTTTTTGGGGTGACCTTAAATATTTGAAAGAGCAAGATTAACAATATAGTCGTCACCGATCTGAAGGCCTAAGATTTACCTCTTTGCTCATTGCATATCCAATCTATTTTATGGGCAGAAAAGCACAGTGGGCTCAGCTATCCATGCTTTAGGGCTTATTACAATCTTTACTTGTACTTATTCCTAAATACAAATAAAAGTACACAAAGTAACGTAGGTATTTAGCATTTAGCTTTTATTCTCATATGCATGAAAAGAGTGTTCCCCCCAAATTAGAGAAGTTCATAACATGTCTTCATGTAAATGTTACTTTATTTTCTGGTTCATCTAGCATATTTCTTTCAAGTTATTTGTTTATTTCTTTCATAAACATTTTAAAAATAAATGGATTGACTTTATCTTCCATTAGTATAGTTGTTGATTAATACTAAAGTTACTAGAAAGTTGCAATTTTTATATTTATAGAATTACAGGGAAGACATCTAGATAATATACCATAGTAACCTGGCATTTATGAAATATTAGTTTTCTATAAACATCAACTCAGAGAGGAAGATCTATATTTTCTTTTCAATATAATAACATTTTGAAAGCTGTCTGTTCTTTAAAATTTTACTAAAATATATAGTGGAACTGGAGTTTTAAATACTAATACTTCCTAAAGTGTGTTTTTAAATTTATAAAATTTATATAGAAGAGTAAAAATTATGTCTTTTAAAATGACTGTTGTCTTTTGTGTAGCTTAGAAGAAGTTAAGGAAAAATTGCATAAAATAAATTTGCAAAAGTAATTTATTGAAGGATGATTTGTATATTTAGAGTGAATTTTGATATTTTCTTACCAGGTAAAAATAGTTACACAGCAATTAGAAGGGAGTAGAGATCTAACAACTAGTGGTTTAAAGGCGTGTTCACACATACACATGTGCACTACTGGGTTTGTTTTTGGCAGCAATTTCCTATCTTGCTTTCTGCCCTACAAACAAATAATCAGACATTATTGCTCTTTTGTTATATTTATCTTTTATTTGCAGTGAAATTATCAATAACTCTAATGTGTTGTTGGGGATTGTGAGATTTGCCCTGGACATTTGAACTCACTTATAAAGTATTCTCAAGTTTTGAGTTAAATGGAATTCTGGTTATATCAGTAATTTTAACTTTAAGAGATTCATCATGTACACAAAATAATCTTACATACTTTAAGAGTAAAGTTTTTTTTTCTGTTTTTAATTTGTATTTTGTTTTGGAAATATATGGTCCAATTCCGAATTAGGTACACAAGAGGGCTTCATACATGTAAGGTTTGGGCCTCCTAATGGTCTCCACTTTGCCTGGTTTGAGATCGGTTACCCTTATTGATGTTGTGTCCTCCCTCTCTCCCTTGGCAGGGTCCTGCTACTGCTAATCCCTTTCTTAGAGTGGAGTAAATGTTCAGGGTCTGCTTATGGGAGAGAACCTGTGTTACTCTGTTCTTTATTTCTGTGATAGATCACTGAGTATGATAGACTCTAAATCCATCCAAGTTGCTGCGAAGTCCATAAGTTTGTCCTTTATGGCTGCAAAATATTCCATCATGTATATGTGCCACATTTTTTATATCCATTCCAGTTTTGATGGATAGCATGGTAGTTCCATGTTTTTGCTATTGTGAATTAGTACTGCAATATACATATGTGTGTAGGTGTTTTTTTTATAGAATGATTTGATTTCCTCCAGGTATATTCCCAGGAGGGGAATTGCTGGGTCATATGGAAAGTCAATTTCTAGTTTTTTTAGAAATCACCACACTGTTTTCCATAGAGGTTGAATTAACTTGCATTTTGATATTTTTGTCTTCTATGTCCTGTATTTGGGCCTTTACTTTGGTGATCTGGAATCTTCTGCTAAAGTTAGGGTTCTGATGATCTTGTCCCTCCAACTCCCTTAGGTGATTTGTTAGGCTGTTAACTTGTGATCTTTCCATTTTCTTGATGTGTGTTCATAGAGTTATAAATTCCCCTCTTAGAAATGTTTTCATGGTATCTCAGAGGTTTTGGTAAGATATTTTTTTCATTTTCAGTTTTAATTCTTTTAATTTCTTTTAATGCTTTTAATTTCTGTTTTGATTTCTTTGTTGACCTAGTAATCATTTAGTATTACGCTGTTTAGTGTCAATGTCTTTGTGGGTTTTGAGGGAATTTTTTTGGTGCTGATATTTATTTTAATTCTACTGTGGTCTGAGAAGGAGCATGACAGTATTTCAATCTTATGAGATTTGTTTATGCTTGATTTATGGCCAAGGATGTGGTGATCTTGGAGTATGTTCCATGTGGTGATGAGTAGAATGTATATTCTGTGGTGGTTGGGTGGAGTGTTCTGTAGGTATTTGTTAAGTTCATTTGGTCAAGTATTCTGTAGATATTTGTTAAGTTCATTTGATCAAGAGGTTCCAGATCTCTTTGTGGATTTTTTGCCTCAATGATCTATCTAGGGCTATTAATGGTGTATTTAAGTCACCAGCTATAATAGTGTTAAGGTCGATATCTTTTTTTAGTTTACTTAGTAGTTGCTTTATAAATGCTGGTGCTCTTGTGGGAGTGCATATATGTTTAGAATGGATATTTCTTGTTGATGTATTGAACCTTTTGTCATTATGTGGTGTCCTTCCTTATCTCTTAATTTTTGGTGGCTGAAAGATTGTTTCGTCTGATATTAACATCATGACTCCTGCCTTCTTTTGTGATCCATTCACCTGGAATTTGTTTTCTATTCTCTAAGTCCCTTGTAGTGAGGTGAGTTCCCTGAATGCAGAAAATTATTAGGTCAAGTTTTTTTTTTAATCCAGTTTGCCATTCTATGCATTTTGCACATTCACATTCAGGCTGATTATTGAAATGTGATTGTTTATCCCCATCATGAGGTTCTTATAAAGTTTTTTCTTCATTTGTTTTCTTTTAACTTTTGGGTTGATGTATGTGTATGTTTTCAAGTTTGCAGTTGTGATGTATTCTCTGTTGATTCTGTGTTCTCCTGTTCTCTTGGGAAATGTGTAATCATTCTTTTTTTCCCTTTCTTCTGTGCTTAATACCTTTTTAAACATCTCCTGTAAAGCTGACCTGGAAGCTGCATAATCTCTTAGGGATTGAATATCTGGGGAGGATTTTAATTCTCCATCACTGCTAAAGCTGAGCTTGGCTGGGTAGGAAATTCTTGGTTGAACTTGTTTATCTTTGAGGACTTTGAAAATTGGACTCTAGTCCCTTGTAACTTGTAGTGTTTCTGCCAGTAGATCTACTGCTATTCTGATTAATTTTCCCTGGTAGGTAGTCTGATCTTTATCCCTTGCTTGCTGCCTTTTTTCTTTTCTTTTTTCTTTTTCTTTTTTTTTTGTGTTGGAGTCTCACTCTGTCGCCCAGACTGGAGTGCAGTGGCTGCTCCCGGCCACCGCAGCCTCAACCCGCCGGGCTCCAGTGATCCTTCCGCCTCAGCCTTCCATGTAGCTGGAATTACAGGCATGCACTACCACGCCCGGCTGATTTTTTGATTTATTGTAGAGATGAGGTCTCGCCTGCCCAGGCGGGTCCTGAACCCTCGGGCTCAGGCAATCCACTCACCTCAGCCTCCCAAAGGCATGGGATTACAGGCTGAGCCACTGAGCCCGGCTCAGATTTTTTCTTTTCTACCTACTTTGTGTAGGGGAATTTTTATGTGTCTTGGGGTTGGTCTCTGATTTGATGTCTTGTGGGTGTTTTCAGAATCTCTTGCATTTGAATGGTCTCATCTCGGGTGAGATGGTGAAAGTTTTCTTAGATACCCTCCTGGATTACTTGCTCCAAGGTGTTCTCTGTTTCCCTTTCTTCTTCTGAGATACCAATCATGTATAGGTTTGGCCACTAGATATAATCTCTTGGAGACGTTGTTCTTTCTTTCTGAATTTTTTTTCTGTTTTTTACAGATTGGGTTAATTTCATGTTTTGGTCTTCAAGTTCTGAGATTCTTTCCTCTTGTTGTTTAATTATACCTTCCATGCTTGTCATTTTGTTATTTATTTCCTGAATGAAAATTTTTATGGCCAAAATCTGTGCTACAAGTTCTTTCAGTGTTGCATCTTGTCTTTGTTAAGTGTTGTTCATTCTTTCCATTCATTTCCTAATCCTTGTTGTATTCTGGGGCCAGTTGATGACTTCCATGTTTGGGCTCTGAGGTCTGATTTTTCAGGCATTTTCTCTTTGGTACACTGGAAATTACCTGTGCTCTTCTGTTGATGTTTTCTCATTTGTGGCAGATCTGTTTCTTTTCTCTTTACTTTCATTATTCAGTGGCAGTGGGAGGGGCTTTCATTTCTGATATTTTCTCAGCCCTCCATTCTTCCCTGATAAGGGCTGTGAGTGGGAAGCTTTGCTGCCTCTTGTTTTTTTGAGAGTCAAGTAAGGTGAAGGATTGGGAGCTAGGATTCAGAAACTAACTGTAAATCACAGTGTTCACTGATTGTGCTATTTGTTCCCTGAGATCCACGCCCACCACCATGCTATATGAGGATGAAATGGGCATGTGTATGTACTTCCTCAGCCCAAGATACAGTACCAGCAATGCAGAGAACAGAGAAAAGTAGAATAATATAAGACTGACAAAAATTAAAACCACAGAAAAACAAAAGCAAAAAACAATTACACACACACACACACACACACACACACACCAAAACAAACTGGAAAAAAACAAAGCAAAACAACAAAAAACAGAAAAACAGCAAAACTGAACACACATACACCCCCAACATAAAGCAAAAGAAGAAAAAAAGAAAAGAGAAAAAAAGGAATTCATATGAAGCACTCACACATACATTCACACACAGTAAACTCAAAATAGAGAACAACAACAACAAAAAACCCAGAGAAAACTGAAAGATGAGTACTCAGTCATTCATGTATACACATTAAACAGAAAACAAAAAGCAAAAGAAAAAAGAAAAATAAGTGGAGGGAGGGCAGATCAAAGCTTCACATACATAATTCATTCACAAAGAAAAAAGAAAACAAACAAACAAAAACAACCTGCCCTGTTGTGGCAGACTCTGTAAAGATGAGCACTCAGTCATTCATGTACACACATAAACAGAAAACAAAAAGAAAAAGAAAAAAGAAAAATAAGTGGAGCCAGGGCAGATCGAAACTTCACATACATAATTCATGCACAAAGAAAAATAAGACAAACAAACAAACAAAAACAACCTGCCCTGTTGTGGCAGGCTCTGTAATTGTTCCTCTCAGCTGCTCACAGCTAAACCCCTCTGCTGTCTCCTGCAGAGCTGCAGCCTCATTCATACTCCCCAATGTCTGGCCTAGGAAAGAGGAAGAAGTAGTGGGGATGGGTGGGGCTTCAGTCCTTCCATCCTGCTCTCATGTGATCAGGGGGATCCCCTCTGGTGGGGAGGTGTGAGATGTCTCTTCCTCAGGTCCTGGAAGGGGGTGCCCCAGCCAGGCTTATCCTGGAGTAGAGTCTTCCTATCACGGCTGATGCCTGGCTCCACCAGAGTTTGTCCCTCTCAGTTGTGCCCTAGCCATGTGGGTCTGATGTTTAGAGGATTACTGGGGAGGAGGGTATTGGGTCAGCCCCCGACTTACTGCTGATTTCTTTGGGGTTCTTCCTTATCCTTTTCTGGTCACATCCTTTGTCTCATGCCTGAATCAGGGGTAGGGTGCCTGAGACTTAGCCCTTGTCCTGTTCTTTTGGAGGTTGTGCTTTTGGGATATTCTCTCTGGGTCACAATCAACTCCTGAGTGGTTAATCTGCCTCTCACAGAGGTCGAGTCTGTTGCTCTGTAGTGAACAAGCCAGAGCACTGATCTGTCTAGTTTTCAAGATGGTGGCAGGGTACCTCTTTCATCTTCTCTGTGGGGCTCTGTTTCTGGGCTCCCTCACTGTGCTCCCTCCACAGCCCTTGTTGCCAGTGTCCGGCCCATTGCTGCAGTGGTGAGGCAGAGCCTGGAGCCAGCATCACTCCCGGAAGCTTCTTCCCAGGAAGGGCTTTGCTGATTTAAAAAAATGGTGCTCGGTTTCTGTGCCCCAGGAAGTGCTAGGGTTCAAGCAGAGCAGCTGCAGCACCAGCTGCTTCACCAGGAGAGCCCTGGCCACTTGCTCCCAAGTCCCCACTCAGTCAGCCACTGACATTTCCACTTACAGACATATACACAAAATTTTCCATACATTCACTCACTCACACTGAGATTTGCATAGTACAACTGGCTCTGCCGCCATATTCCTTCCTTCTCTAACAGTAAAAATAATTATGCAGGTCACAAACAAAACACTTATAATTCCAAATCCAGATATATAGCTGACAGCAACACTTATATAAACATGTTATGCATATATATGTACATATGTATATGATAAAATATATATTCAAGTTCAACTTGGAAAAGGTTAATCATTTAAGAAATTAATTGCAATATTTCATTGCCTTATACTCTATTTTCAATTTGGAGTTGTTTATCTGAGACCCTATATTCAAGAGATCTCTTTTTCCATTTCTCAGCTTCATTTTTTGGATGATTACTGATCTACAGTTGGGTTATCTAGAACTAAATTCCTGCTTAATGATAAGTTGTTCACAGCATAGGCTTTGATCATCCTGTTTTGGCTCAGTCTTGACAACATAGCTATTGACCTCATGATTAGGGAATTGCGTGGCTTTTATACAAACCTTCATTTTCTCAGCTGTGAAATGGTAATGTTGAAAGTGCTTAGTTCATAGAATTTCTGTGAGAATAAATGGGGCAAAGAATGTAAGACATTTAGTGCAGTAAACTGGGATACAGTACATTTTCATGAAATTTTTATCAACTCAGAAATGTCATTTGGCCTCAGTCAATATGGACTTTGAAATTTAGGAGGTTGAGTCAGATGGTCCCTAAATCTCCCTTTAGCTCTGATACTATGAGTCTGAAATGAAGTAATGCAAAATGAAATATTAAATTCTTTTTCTTTCTTTTTTTTTTTTTTTTTTTGAGTAGGAGTCTCACTCTGTCACCCAGGCTGGAGTGCAGTAGCACGATCATAGTTCACTGTGATCACGGTTCACAATCAGCCTCAAGCTCCTGGACTCAGGCAGTCCTTCCACCTCAGCCGCCTGAGTAGATGGAACTGCAGGTGCTTGCCACCACACTCAGCTAATTTATTTTTGTTTTTATTTTTTTGTAGAGACGAGGCCTCGCTATGTTGCCTAGGCTGGTCTCGAGCTCCTAGGATCAAGTTATCCTTCCACCTTGGCCTCCCAAAGTGCTAGGATTATAGGTGTGAGCTACCATGGCTGGTCAAAATCCCCTTCTTTCTTGATGTAAGAGAAAGGGTGAAGAAAAACTTAATGGTGGTTGGATTCTCTTTCGAGTTTACTAGAATTCTGATTATGTATCATTTTGAACATAGAGTTTATTCTGGAAATCATTAAATTTACTTTCCTTACTTAGCTCCGTAATTTTTCAACTGTGAATAAATTGGAATGTAGTAGTAATCTCTGATTTATCATTTCTCTAGATAATTATTTAAATTGTAATCTTGGAATTTCCTAACATTTGTCTTGAAGTTGTTTATCATTTCTATGTGTTATACTGTATTGCACATTTATGTATATATAAAATGTATGGTTTTAATTATTTTACATGTCCACATACAAAAGGTATACAACTTATAATTTCAAACTTATCATTTTGCAACTTGCTATTTTTGCTTAATTATTCCTTTCTGACACTTATCTATATTGGAACATGTGACCTAAGTTTATTCATTTTAGCTACTGTTTAGTATTCAAATGTATGAATAGATGACATTCTTTGGTGTCTTTTTGTGTATTTTTTTAATATGAAAAACAATGTAAAAATAAACATTGAAGTATAATTTATCATACATGTAATGTATGTATACATGAAAGATCCTATGGGCTATTTCTGGCATTGGAATTGCAAGTGTTCTGTGATTTCTATGATTAATTTTACTCTCAATATTAAGTGCACAAGATAGTTTTGTGCACATGATGAATATCTTTATATAATTAAAATTACTGACATAACTAGAATGCCATTTAACTCAATCTTAGAGATTATTTTCTGAGATATTTATGCTACATTTACATAACTGTGTTTAAAAGTCATTTTGTCTATATGCAGAGAGATGACATGGCATTTTTAATGTTTAACTAACTCATTATCAATAGAGTCAGTGCACGATGTTTTGCTTGGCTGAACTCTGTAAAGTATATGCAGAGTACTTTTTAAGCATTCAGAGGTTTAGTGACCTGTTTTACAAAATGATATTAAAAATATCGTACAGATAAATGTTTAGAATATGAGGTTAAAGATGAATACGCTTTTGGGTAAATCATCACTATTAGAATCCTAAAGTGGGGCAGGATTTTCAAATGCCTCTCCTTGTAAGCAAGAGAGTTTGTCAAAGCTCAATGGATATTAGATCTGGGATTTGAGTAGTGCTATCTTTCTTTGAGAATATAATTTGTTGTTCTTTCACTCCCACCCTGCTCATATGCAGAGTTTAAAATGCAATGGCCAGAAGACAAGGAAGTGCCACTCGAAGTATGTGGACATGGATTCCTGGACTGCTGCTGATGACTGTGATCTTTGGGGGTCAGCAGGGGTGTGGACAAGGCCAAGGTAAGTGCAAGCTTTTTC
Source organism: Carlito syrichta (assembly GCF_000164805.1). Classification (NCBI taxonomy): domain Eukaryota; kingdom Metazoa; phylum Chordata; class Mammalia; order Primates; family Tarsiidae; genus Carlito; species Carlito syrichta. The sequence continues at coordinate 244,783 of NW_007248099.1, read as the reverse complement.
TTATTCTTTGAGAGCTGGATATTTCACTTTATGATGAAATTTTGTGTGTTTTTGGTTTGCTGTTTAAGCGATTTTTTGTAATCTTTCCCTAGTTGTTGTTATTGTTGCTGCTGCTGTTGTTATGGCGACTGTAATGCCTCCGAATCAGTTAAATTAAACTAGAATGAGGTGTGATCCATATCAAATTTGAATTCAACTTTCTGAAATTGACTTTTCTCTGTTATAGTAGATGATATATATGTCTGTGTGTATGAAATTTTACAAGAACATACAGCATATAGAGGTTTTATATTTTTGAAGAGAAGTTTTTGGGTTTTTGTTTCTTTTCTTTAGTGATGTTTATGTTTTCAATTTTTAAATTTCAAGAACATATTCTTAAAGGAGGTGATGTTTAGAAATTTAGTGAATAATTTGATGTTCTTCAAGTGTATTTAGGAGAAATTAATGATATAGTGGAACTGCAAGGTTGTGGCGTCCTGGATTGTTCTTTGGAGAGCAGAAGAGGGCCATAGATTTTAAAACAAGGTTTTCAATTCTGATTTTGTCAATAGCTGGCTGGAGTAGTTTATGCCAAAGCTAGTATCTATAAAAGTATTTTGTGATAAGTATTGTATTATTTTTGGAGGTGTGTTGCCTGTTAAGATACAAATTGCAATTTAATATTTCATATGGTAAGAGGTCCTAATCCCCTGGAATTGTTCTTTTGTTTGGAGAGTGAATGTGACATTGTTTCTGCGTTTGTCAAGGCTTGAAATGAAATCTGAGCAGGAAAGTTATAGGGGTAAGCATATTAGTCCAGATGCAGTTGAAAATGTGTAATGGTGTTATATAATTGTGATGGTGTTGAGCTTTGTTAGTCCTTTGATTTCTAAAATATTTGGTAAAGAATTTATTAACTTTTTAAAAGATCCTTCAAAAAGAGCAGTTTGCTTGCCATATATAATATTGATCAGTGCATTTTGAAATTAAATAGATATTTTTCAAAAATACTAATGCATATGTGTTTGTGTGTGTGAATACATGCAGATAATCAGTTTTATTAAGTAAGATGAGCTTTGATTTTAAAGTTTTGTTTCAGCGCCATTAAGAAATTATATTAGCATCTAGTTGAATTTCCAGTTTTCTTTTTTTATGATAAAAACAATGTAAGAAGATAATATTTAATACACATAGTAGTTTTTTTTCATGAAAGGTCTAAAACAAGCATCTGTAGGCAGCAGCTACATTGCATTTCTGTTGGCTAAAAAAGTTGTTTATTCCTCTGGCAAAGTGTGGGATCACCAAAATGCATCATGACAACTGTTTTTCTGCAATAGTGATTCAACAGGAAGTGAAGTGTTACACAAGAGTGCCAAAATTCCTTCCTCTGGCAATCGTTTCCAGTAGTTGTAGCTTATTCTATTTGGGTAATAGCAGATTAGCTATTTAAAATATTCAAGTAAAAATAAGTATCTCCTGTCTTATTTGTCCAAACCCTTTATTCTTTCCTATAGATCGCTCAGATAGTCTTTCCTTTGATAGTGGCCATCATTTATTTAAAAAATGGCCTGAAACCAATTTCAAGTTTAGCTACACTGAAGCTTCTAATCGTAAGTGTAAGTTAAGTAATTTACCTTCTTTTTTTTTTTTGAGTTGGAGTCTCACTCGGTCACCCAGACTGGAGTGCTGTGGCCGCTTCCGGCCACCGCAGCCTCACCTACTGGGCTCCGGCGATCCTTCCGCCTCAGCCTTCCGGGTAACTGGAATTACAGGCATGCGCTACCACACCCGGCTGATTTTTTGATTTATTGTAGAGATGAGGTCTCTCTGCCCAGGCGGGTTTCGAACCCGCAGGCTCAGGCAATCCACTCACCTCAGCCTCCCAAAGGTGCGGGATTACAGGCTGAGCCACCGAGCCCCGCAATTCACTTTCTTTTTAAAAGAATAAATTAAAATAGATGATTATTCAAAGGACAAAACAACTTAATAGAAAACACAATGGAATGCTTTAGTAGTATGATTAAGGAATTTTGCTTTCTTTGTGGTAGCTAGACTGAGTGAAGCAGATTTCTTTGGTATAATGAACAAATCTTGTAATTGCAAATGTAACCCAAGCTACATATTATCATTTAGAACAATAATCCTTATTGAATATTAAATATTATTTTAAAATTTGTGCAGTTAAGAATAACTTAAAAATAAAAGTTTTTAAATTAGACTTACTGTTGGTAGGAAAATAAAACATTCAAAATAGATATGAGGGACACCCTAAAAAACCTAAATTTAATGATAAAAACGTATGCCATATTCTTACATGTTTAAACTTCAGTCACTTTCAAAGCACTCTGTTGCAATACACCTATTGAATGCTTTTTCCACCACTTAAATAGTTTTTGAACTCGTTGATTTTGATGCGTTTTAGTGCTTCTGCCATTTTGACAAAACGTTTCCCTTTGGGAACTTTTGTCATCCAGAGAAACAAACAAAAAAGTCACTTGGGCGAGATGGGGCGAATAGGGAGGGTGGGGCATAGGAGTCACACCATTTTTGGTCAAAAACTGCCGAACACTCAGCGTGGTGTGGGCAGGTTGTTTGTGTAAATCACCCATCATGAAATGAGCAAACACATTAAAGAATCTCCAAAAATTTCAGTGAAGTCGAATATAGCCTTTCACAACAATGCTAGATGGTACACTGATGTCCATGGGCTCCTAGTACATTTATCTACTAGAGGAAGTCTGTAATACAAGGGAGCTTCCCTCAAAAAATAATTTCAGTTTTTGGAATTCTCCTTTGTAAATAAGGTTTTCCAGATATTAAATTTAAAACTTTGTCTTATTAGGACCACCAAAGTCTAAGAATATGATTAAATACTGTTAAGTCCCCTACATATGATCCTTCAAGTTGCGAATTTTCAAAGATGTGAAGGTGCATTTGCTTTCCCAATCACACATATTAATTTATGTGTCTGGTGTACATACAGCCCCTGTATGCCAGCTGTTGTACTGTACTGGACTACTGTAGTTTTCAAAGTATTGTATGTAAGATTAAAAATGTTTTCCTTATTTTTTGTGTTTGTTTTTTAAGTATTATTTGTGTGAAAAGTATCACAAACTTATTATAGAACAGTACTATATAGGCAATTGTGTTTGTTGGGTACTTAGGCTAACTTTGTTGGATTTACAAACAAATTTGACTTATGAATATGCTCTTACAATGGAACTTGTTCATATGTAGGGGACTTACTATATCAATGAAGTATGATTCTTGCAGAAAATGTGCATGCAAATGTCATATTATTTTAATAAAAATTTAAACTTCTTAGTCATACTAATAAAATTATACTTTCTATGCACATTCTTTATTTTTATGAGTAAATTGCATTCTAAGCATTTGTGTGTCATTGGGTAATCTGAATGTTCTTTTTCATACAAACCTGGTTAGAAATGATAGTCAAGTTGTAAAAACAGCAGAAAAAATCCATTTACTCAAAAACGTGCATGAAATGGTATTTCAACTGCTTTCAGCAGTATTATTTCAACTATGTGCAGCCACCACTTATAAGAAATGCAATCTGAATTCTAAATAAGAATGCTGGCCCATGGTCCTTCCGGAGCATCAGGTCATATATATATATATATGTGTGTGTGTGTGTGTGTGTATGTATGTATACACACATACATGCAGATAATCAATTTTATTAATTAAGATTAGCTTTGATTTTAAAGTTTTTGCTTCAATGTCATTAAGAATTTAAATCAGCATCTAGTTAAATTCTCATTTTTCCTTTAGGATAAAAACAATGTAGGAAAATAATATTGAATACACATGGTAGTTTTTTCACCAAAGGTCTTATTCAAGAATCTGTAGGCTGTAGCCACATTGCAAGAGGAAAGGTATGGACAGTGGGTGGGAAGCAGGTAGATGTTCCTTGTCATTTTACTGTTTCTGTCAAGAAAAGCAGGTGCTTGAGAACATCCATGTCTCTGTCTTCTGACTTAGGGAATAATATAGGTGCTTGTCTTCAGAGCAGCCTTCTCCAGCTCGGACTTTGTATCTGTGCTGCTCAGGTTGCATGTGCATTAGAAAGTGCTTTGTATATGAAAATGAAGCAAACCCTTAAGATAAAGTAGTGTATGAACTTTATTTTTATTTTTTATGTTTTGAATTGGATTCTCACTCCGTCGCCCAGGCTGGAGTGCAGTGGCAAGTTCACGGCCACCCCAGCGTTAACCTGCTGGGCTCCGGCGATGCTAACTCCTCAACCTTCCAAGTAACCGGAACTACCACGCCCGGCTAATTTTTTGATTCATTGTAGAGATGAGGTTTCACAAGTTGTGCAGCCTGTTCTCAAACTCATGGTCTCAGGCAATTCCCTCACCTCAGCCTCCCAGTGCTGGGATTACAGGCTTCAACCACTGCACCCGGCCATGTATAAAATTTAAAAGAAATTATACCTCTCTATGGAACTAAAACAAGTAACACATGTTCCGATTTTCTTTTTTTTTTTGTCTTATAAAGGACTACCTCAAAATATACATTTTCAAGCAACTAAGACATTGACTGTGGGATAATCTAGATAAAACTGAACAGACATTTAATAAAGTGTGGGTATAATTTAGAGCATAACAAGTGAAGTTACGGGAGTGTTGCTTGGGAAGAGTGGCACTGTAAAAGCCAGTCAGCTTGCAGGGTCCTAGGGAGTGCTGGCAACAGTTATATTCAAAGCAGAAATAATTTCCAAACTCAGAAAACCTCATTTATTTATTCCTTCAATAGTATGTTTAGGTAATAATACATAAGAAATACATAAAGAAATAAATACATAAGAAAAAAATTGGCCACTAACATGAGTGTCAATGTAAAGAAAATGTGAAGCAGTTTAGTATTAATGAATGGTTGCTAAAAATTAAAGTATTGATTTGGACTTTAAAGAGCAAATAAACCATTCATAAATATTGCTTTGTTATTCTTAAAATATTTCTTTTTTCTTTCTTTCTTTCTTTCTTTCTTTTTTTTTTTGAGTTGGAGTCTCACTCTGACCTGCTGGGCTCCGGCGATCCTTCCGCCTCAACCTTCTAAGTAGCTGGAACTACAGGCGTGTGCTACCACGTCCAGCTAATTTTTGATTTATTATAGAGATGAGGTCTCGCCAAGTTGCCCAGGCGGGTCTCGAACCCATGGGCTCAGGCTCAACTCAGCCTCCCAAAGGCGCGGGATTACAGGCTAAGCCACCGAGCCCGGCAAAATATTTCTATTTTAATGGCTTGCATAAAAGAGTGCTTTTTTGGTATGTAATAAAGGTGTGTTATTTTGGGGAAACATATTAAGAATAATTACAAGAAAAATGGAATGAAGATGTCAGTATGTTTCCAAAAGTGAGTCTGCCAGACCATTTGAATTAGCATCATTTTAGAGTTTTTGTAACTGACATACAATTTAAATGCAGTAATAATTTTAAACACATTATCATGAATATACAGAAAATTTTAATCAATTTGGTTTCCATAGTAAGTGTACATGCTTGAATTCTAAATTTAAACCCTGATGCTAGATGCGAGACAGTTTGACATTTTGAAGAAGCAACTGGAGTTCACTCATGTAGCAAACTTAAATTTTGAGGACAATTCAATTTAAATCTTCCATTTTTATGATCAGATTTTGGATCGGGTATTAAGCATTTTCAAAATAAAATCTGATGATATCTAGCAATTATAATCATAGGTTTCCTTGCCTCCACCATGAAATATTTCCATTAAGGGGTGAAAGTTTGGAAAGACAGATCACTTTGTTGTCCTATTTAGCAAGTTCTTAAGCTATATTGTCTTGAAATCATTATGTGTAATTATACGAAGTTAATCTCTTGTGTCTTGCATTTCATTACTGCATATCCAGTGTTTCTCTAGAGAGATAAGAATGGAATGATGGAGAGAGAGATGAAGAACTCTCTCCCTCTCTGGTTTTCCCTCTTCCTCCCACCCGCCATTGAGCTTCTTGCAATCTTTTCCCAGTGTACTTCAAAATTATTTTTATTGTTCTCTTTATTTTCTCTTTCCTTCAAGAAACTTAAATGATTGTGTAATTTTATCAGTAATAGAAGATAATACTCAACTTTGAATTGAAGGTTTATAGCTATAACTTTTAGATGGGAAAAATCTCAGACCATGTGATCTATGAGTTTTAATATCTTAGGATCACTACCAGTAAGGAATAATCACCTTGAAAAGTTTTACTGGTATCTGGAGTTTGTTTTTTGGGGTTTTGCTTGATAATTTTTTAAAAAACCTTATAACTGGATATTGTTTTAAGAGAAGTGAGCTCAGACATTTGGCAGTAAATATTGAATGATTATTTGTGTATCCCAAGAGACATGGTCTTACAATATCAAGTTAAGTGGTGGTGAAATTGAACTCTACTATTTAAAAGAAGTCAATGTTTCTTACATCCTTTATCAAATATAAAGACTTTTTCATTGTGCTAGAAAAGAATATATGTGGCAAAATTTAATAGAATTTATTTTATTCTATGGCAGAGGTCATTTTAGTTTTTGATTTAAACTTCTTAAAATTATAAATGCAAATATCCAAGATTTAAATCCCACATCGGTGCATACCACAAACAATGTTCAAAATTCTAGTTGTCATTTCCAACAGCTTTTAGCTCCAAAAGAAGCCAGCTAGTCTTAGAAAGTATATGAAATATACCATTCCTGTAGCTTGAAAAGTTCATACTATATGGCAAACAGGGATAGTAACAATTTAAGAATGCCAATAGATTTACTTTAAAGACAATAATGTTTTAAAATAATTTTTCTTCAAAATTTGGTTTCATGAGGAAATGAGCTGTGTGGGTTCATCATGCATATCAAAATAAAAGTAGTCATTGCAAGCTTTTTAATGCAATGTGCTTTGGAGAGTAAGAAAGGTGATGCTGTAATGTCTAATAGCAAAGATTTGCTTTGAAATACTCCTTTAAATCTTATTTTTTTTCCTACAGTAAGGGATTTCTTTTTACAATTTAGATGGGATGCTTTTAAATAAAATCATTGTATAGTATTTTGTTTTCATGTTTTAGACTATCTTTCTTATCATCAAAGACATTGCCATGAGGAAGAAAGACAAGTTCTAAAATATTCAATTTTGTGGGGGAAAGAATTAGCTAATTTATACCTCTTTTACTAGAATTGCATTATATCATTCAATATTTAGATGGTATTCATTTATAATATCTTCAAGAAATTCATATTGTACAACATAATAAAGTATGCTATATTTCCCCTCTAATTTATTTTTTGAGGTGAATCTTCCTTTAGCGAGCCTTCTATTGCCTTCCAAAATTAAATTTATTTAGGAAAATTACCATCCCAAGTGATGTAAGTATTTTTATTGAGCTTTGATGTTCTGTTTGCACATATATGAATACTGTATGGGCACTCAATTTAGAATTAACATTTAATTTGAAGATTTTGGTTGCATTTGGAATTTGTTATGGAATTTAACATGAAGAATAGATACATTTACTAGACACTATTGTCTATGTCATACATTGGTTTTATGTGTCTCTCCACATATACAGAAAAAACAAGTCAAATTTGGAGTAAAGAAATCATGAAAAGCTAGATAGAGCGTTAGAAATAAATGGTATAAACAGAGAAAAGGGACAAAGTGATTTGATTAGGAGTGAGAAATACATAAGCTAAGATTTTCTAATATAGGCTAGTAGTACTAAGACATAATTTAAATTCCTTAAAATTAGTTTGTATATGAAGTTTTAACTAGGACTTTTCTGCAAAAAAAAAAAAAAAGAATAGAATGGTAAGAGGCTGAGAAATGAGATTCTATCATGCAGTCACTTGCCCTGTTTCACTCTACCCTGAGATCAGCTTCATAACCATCCCTTGATGTAAGCTGCTAAGACTGTTTTTTAAGAGCAACGTAAGTTTTTTTTTATCTACAAATGAAAGTACCAGGGCCTGGATATTAGAGACCAAGAGATTTGAAATGGCCCTATGCATGACACTGGGTGCCACAGCCTTTGGCAGAAATTACTGCTTATTCTTAATTCTCATTGTTCCTTTCTACAACCTGCAATGCCAATACCTACTTCAGTCTACAGACAAGCTTGAGCATCACTAATGTCACTTATGTTGCTTAAAAAAAAAAAATCATGAATTTCAAGTTCCCAGCTGAGACTTCAAGAGACTTAAGATAAAAAAAAAAAAAAAAGACAAAAACAAAACACCAAACCTAGAACAACCTCTCCATTATGAAGGCTGCATACAGTGTCTATGGTGTTTGTCTTTAAGAGATATGTCCTATCAGCAGCTTTTTTTCCTTAAATCATAGTACCTTGTCTAAAAGCTTTTTCTCAAAAGTTAGGAAGCACTAAGATTTTTATATATGGTCATATCACAACCTAATCTATGTATCAACTGTAGTCTTATCAAAGTGTAAATTATTTGAGGATTTTATATTTAATTATATGTGACTGTAATTGAGATGCAATGTATCTTATTTTTGCTTTTTCCTTATAATGACTCTTAACTTATTTTTCTTGTTAACTTCTGATGCTTATTTGTAAGGTATTCCTCTTTCTTCTCCATCTAACTATCTTCTTTTTGACCTTAAACTCATATCACCTACTCTGCATCTTTTCCTGGATTTCTCCTTCTTATAGTTTATATGTCACTTCTCATAGTTTACATAGCTCTCTATACACAACACTATCACTATTTCTCAATCTGCACTATAATTGTTGGTTTGTATCTTTTCCTTACTTATTTATGAGCTCATTATTGATTCAAACTGTACATTTATATATCAAACCAGTATTGATAAAGTATTTACTTCGGGCTAGGAATTATTCTGTGTGGAGAAAATTGACTAGAAGCTCTACCATCATGAAGCTTGCACTCTAATGTGGGCAGACAGATGGAACTCAATAAACAACATAAATATGTAAAGTGTAGTAAGTTAGTGAATATTAATACTGGCATAGGGGTCAGAGAATTTTGAGAGGGTTACTCTTAATTGATAGTCAAGAAAGCCCATAAAGAAGAATGGAAATTGGGAATTCAAGGTAGTTAGACCCTGAGTTACACAGAGATTTAGGGGAAGAACATTCCTTGCAGAGGGTACAGAAAGTATGTAAACCTCGAACTGATCATGCCTTATAATTTGCCGGAACAGTAGAGAAACTGGTGTGGCTAAAGCAAAGTACACGTGATAGAGAGTAGTAGAAGATCCCAGAAGTAACAGAAGAGAGGAGAAGGGATGGGAGTTGTATAGAGTTATACTTGCTGTTATAATGATTTGGCTACTGTTTGGAATGAGATGGAAAATTAATGGGGATTTTGAATTTTCTTTTTGATAATTCACTGAATTTTGAATGGTCACTACCAATGACTCAATAATCTAGCTGTGTTCTTTCTACAATAGACTACAAGCTAAAGTATTAAAGTAATGTTAAATTCTAATGTAAGCTAATTGAAATAGGATTTTATCTTTTTTCTACTTCCCATTACTGAATATCTCATATTTAATTAATTTGAAAGCTTTCTATGATAGTGAGCCAATGTAATTTTGCTTACTGTATAACTTATTCTTCATCAGATTTAGGTAGTTAATTGAAGATGCTAATTAGAAAGGCTACTTGTTCTGTTGAATGATGTTGATAAAACTGCTTTCAAATTACATAAATTGATGTTGTATTAAGTTGTGTTTCTGGAACCCAACTGTAGACAGTGGTAATGAGTTAATAGTACTAAGTAGACACCTTTCATTTCTATAGTAAAGGATATTTGTAAGTGGGAAAACTTACTGGCTTCAGATCTTGGAAAACCAGAAATGCTTGTATTTTTATTTCCACATGAAATTGTCTTTCTGGAAGAAAGGTGTCTCCTTATACCAAGCACACATTTACCCTACTATGCCTTACCTTATGACTTTACTTTCACCAAAAGGGTTTTCTTGGGGGAAATTAACCTCTCATGATAAACTGAAAGGAGAAATACTGAAGATACAAAAGGAGGTACATTTTAATAATGAATAGAAAGCATAAAGATAAATAAAAAGGAAGAAAAGTAGAAGGAGAAGAGAAATACTGTAACTTAAAAATTAGTTTCAAAAAATGAGTAGCATGTACACAGTCATCAACAAGTCAATCCACAGATACTTACTGAGGCCTACTATGTGGTAGGCTCTAGAGATATAGCAATGAAGAAGGCAGAGACTCAAGTGGTTGTAGTATAGTAGGGAGGGAAAAAGGAAGAATACACACACATATTTCAGCACATAAGTGGTAGGTCTGTGGGGTGCACTGCTATGAAGAAGACTGGATGTGATGATGTGGTTGAGTAAAACTGGCAAGTGGGGAGTCCCTGATAGGGCTCTAGGGGCTCCAGAGAATTTTTCTCTCGGAGGAGGTAATATTTCATTTGAGACTAGAACTTTTAAAAAGAGGCAGGAATTTTGCTCATTTTCTGAGCAGAAAGAAAAACGTAAAGTCCAGTAATAGAACACGGCTTGATGTTGTCTTGTGGAGAAAAACCAGTTTGGCTGGAATGTCTATGAAGGAAGGGCACAGAGGGATGTGACACGGCTGCTCCTAGGAAACAAATTTAGATCTTGTAACAAAGTTTGGAAATAACTTAAATCCACTGAAAGTTTTAAGATAGAAATGTGCTGTGATCAGATTTACTCCTACACAGGGATCTTTTAGCTGACGTTGTACCTGTTTGTTGAAGGATTGCGAGAGTCCTGCTCCTGCCAAGGGTGTGAGGTTTCCTGAAGGAGAGACGAATAGGCGAAAGATGAAAATAATATACTGGACACCTGCTTGCTGAACAGATGACAATTTAATGTTAGTTAACACAGAGCTTTTATACCATTTGTAAAGGGGCAAGACAAAGAAAATTCCTTCACGTACATATGCTTTAAAAGTTACCATCATCTAGCGGTCTAGAAGCGACAAACAAGCCAAGAACACTATCTACTTTTAGTTAATGAGTCTTTATCATAAAGCCAAAAATGATAGTTTTAGTTCAAAGCCCCGAATTGCAGTCCTTGAAATGTCTCAAGAAAGTTTCCAAGTGCACATTTCTCCATGTGTCAGGAGTTTTTCTTTCTGGGACTTCTATGACCTTCAAAGCTTCATAATCGCCTATCTTGTCCAGATGTCTTCGTTACTTTTCTCTTATCCTGCAGTGTTTATTTCTAAAGAAAACTCAAAAGAAGTTTTTAGTGATGTTTCCTAGGCCCCCAAGGTTGCTTTCTGTATTTAGTTAATTTATCATAAAAGTATCCAATTAGTATATTATGAATTCAGTGAAAGCCCACTCTATAAACATTAACTTAGAATTTTAACTATTGAATTAAGTAAAAGCTTTAACAATTAATCTTCATCCTAAATCTGTGAAAACAGTGTTATAAATCACCTACATAACTCCTAGATAGGTGTTAGAACTTATAATGAATTCATAATGAACTTACTATAAACTTGTGCTTCTAAAAAACCTTATGTCTAAACACTAAACGACATAATTCTAAATCAGATAAGGAGTGAATATACTTGTATCATTTTTACTCAAGCAATATCTTGTAATTTATAACTAAGTGAAAGAAAGCATTTTTGATGTGCTTCAGAGTTTAACCATTGCATTTCTTAGAAAAGGCCAAATGGCATAGTGGGAAATGGAAAAATAAACCATGACATTCTCAGGTTAGCTGTTAGTACTTCATGTAAACATGCCGTTTTCTTCTTCCACGACTGCACAGAATTCTTCAGCTGTACCAAACAGCAAAGGTGGAAGACAGAAGGGCCTCAGCTTCCCGGGCTCGCCCTGCAGCCTGGGGTCTTCGGCCCACTAGGACCCTGTCAATCAGGTGGGCCTCCACGGCTGGCTCCCAATAAAGGATGATGGTAGTGCAAATTATGATGATAGAAACAAATGATTAATGTTTAGTTTGAAATAATGCACCATGAGGATTGGAATGATAAATATGTAACTCTTGCACAAATATAATATTTTTGAATTTTTGTATCTAAAATACAAAGTTGGGGAAAACGAGTTGAGATTGGAAGTTGTGTTGAAGATAGAGCTGACAGTATTTATTGATCAAGAACCACACCAAAGTATTTGGACTTAGTGACCTCATAGATTATGGTCACTTTTACTGAGATGGCAAAGATTTGATGACATGAAGTAGACTGCAAGTGGCAGAGATGTGGGTAGGTGTGTGATTGATTTTGCATTTTTGTTTTCTTCATCTTAATGATGCCACTTAGAATCCAAGTGGAGATAACAAGTGGGCAGTGAATTGACTTAGCTAGAGATGTGAGTTAGAGTATCATAGGCTTGTAGATTATGCTTAAAGTCATGAGCCTAGGTCAGGGGTTGACAAACTACAGCCCATGGGCCAGATCTGGTCTGCTGCCTATTTTTGTATGACTTGTGAGTTATAAATATTTTTTACATTTTTTTAAGTGTAAAATCCAAAATATACAAAAGAGTTTCAGCAAGGACAGTTGCCTAAATTTTCCTCTTGACCTACTGAGTCTACAATATTTACTGTCTAACTCTTTTCCAAAAATTTTGCTGATTATTGATCTAGATGAAACTCTTTGGGAAAAAGAGTATTGATAGAGAAGGGAATGGTATAGTAGTGGCAATTAAAATAATGCCAACTGTGGTGTACAAGGTAGAAAATTTAAGCCTGGATATAATAATCAGAAAGACATTAAAGAATATCAAATTCATTATCAGTGTGATCAATTAGAACTTTGGGAACAAACAAATATTTTCATCAGACCCTTCACTCACCTATATAAGGAGCTTAGGCAAGAAGTATACTGTGTGAAGATCTGAGATAAGGCTAAATTTGTTTGAGCAAAGAAGGGCAATGAGAGAATGTCACTAGATCTGGTTAAAGATTTAAGGAAGGGCCAAAAATTTCTGGCTTTTAAAAGTGATCTTTAGAGGAAAAGGAAATAAGTTTGAAGGTAGAGGAGAAAATCATATCTGACAGGAAAATCTCATACTGGCTGTATGTGCATCCAGGATGGAAGGAGTCCAACATAAATGAGGATTTAAAGTTGTCCATTGGAATCAGTGAAATGAAGGCTCCAGGTAACCTTGGCAAGGGTAAATTTGGTTCAACATTCATATTGAAAAGAGCTTAAGAGTGAATGAGAGCCTGTAATCCCGTGCTTTGGGAGGCCGAGGTGCGTGAATTGCCTGAGCCTGCAGGTTTGAGACCTGCCTGAGCAACTTGGCAGACTTCGTCTCTACAATAAATCAAAAATTAGTCGGACGTGGTAGCGCGTGCCTGTAGTTTCAGCTACTTGGAAGGCTGAGGCGGAAGGATCGCGGGAGCCCAGCAGGTTGAGGCTGAGGTGGCCGAGGCTCCAGTCTGGGTGACAATGAGACTCCAACTCAAAAAAAAAAAAAAAAAAAAGAGTGAATGAGAATAAGAATCTAGGTGTTAGTTTAATGGAATTTTATCAATCCTTTCACTGTTTGTTATACATAGATGATTAAAATATGAAGTTTCCAGTTTTTTCTTTTTGCATTATTTTAAATTTAGATTTGAATTAAAAATAAAATATTTCTATTTTTAAAATTGGAGATTATGTTTAAGGATAAAATAGAGTCAGAAAAAAAAATTAAAGCTCTTCTAGTGAACTGACTACTGATCATGGCTAATGATACCGAAATGTTTCTCTATCACTTTGTATTTTTTATTCCTTTATTATGTACATTTAGGAAGTTTTGCCCTAGATTTTTTTTGAGTTGGAGTCTCACTCCATCACCCAGACTAGAATGCAGTGGCAGTGGCTGCTCCTGGTCACCACAGCCTTGACCTGCTGGGCTCCGGCGATCCTTCTACCTCAGCCTTCTGAGTAGCTGGAATTACAGGCATGCGCTACCATGCCCGGCTGATTTTTTTTTTTTTTTTATTGTAGAGATGAGGTCTCGCCAAGTTGCCCAGGCAGGTCTCAAATCCACGGGGTCAGGCAATCCACTCACCTCAGCCTCCCAAAGGCGTGGGATTACAGGCTGAGGCACCGAGCCCGGCTTGCCCTAGATTAATGTGAATCCACTTGGTGAGCCTGTTTTCCAGTGTGGCTCAAATATATCCTTCTATCTATAGCCTTCCATGATTTCCGGGGAAGAGTGTGGCTCTCCCTACTTCCCTAAGTACCCTGTGAGAAGATAGACTGCTTTCGTGACAGTAGCCATCAACCACATTAGATGGTGATTACCATTTCTGGCAATCATTCTCACTAGAATGTGGCCTCTCCACAATGCCTAAGATTTCTTACTATTTTTCTGAGCTAGAATAACATTATACTTGAATATTGAACAAATTCTTCTATTTTGAATATTCTCTGTCTTCTTATTTGAATATCCCCTTTCATTATGCTACTTCACTGCTAAGTTATGTTATAAAAACAAGTTTAATTGTCTGCAAACACCTTGTTGTCCTTACCAGTAGTGGTCAATGTATGGTAAACATCTATTAAGATATTTCTTTCCATATAGTATGTATAGCCCTCATTGTTGTTATTTAAATGATTAATGTTTAATTTAAAATAATGTACCATGAGGATTGGAATGATAAATATGTAACTCTTGCACAAATAAAATATTTTTGAGTTTTTGTATCTAAAATACCAATTATCAAAAGAAAAAGCCAAATATTTGTTTATGTTTCTACTTGATATATATAATCTATTTCGAATCGCAGTTCTCAGTATCTTATGCTTATTTTTACTGGAATAATAACATGCTTATTTTTACTGGAATAATAGCACACTATCTTTGGATGTTTATTTTCTTATTATATTTACTTGCTACTCTTTTGTCACATCTTATGCCCTATTTATTTCTGTTTTTTTTTTTTTTTTTTTTTGCTATACATTTACTTTGGAAATTCTTTCAATTCAGAAGTTTTGTTTGTTTCTAATTTGCTACTCCTCCTGAATATCCATAGATGTCCTTTCCCATTTTACTTGTAAATTTATCCCAGAAGTATTTGTATGTGTCTTCTACCCATAGCTTCTCAGAGGTCCCTTTGAGGATACTGATTTAACGTGTTAATGACTATGAATCTTAAAAGGCTTAATGGCCGCTTGAGTTTTGCTTTGACATAGATTAAAACATTCATTTAACATGGACTGGTAGAAAATTTTTCCTTAAATGCTACATTACCTAATAAACAAACCAAAGAAGGAAAATCAAACCTTCAAAGATAACATTTAATATCAGTGCCCTGGGAAGTAGTTGCTTTCTGAAAACAATGGGTTTTGTCATCCGGTTCTGTCTTTTGTTGTTGGACATATACGGTGCTATTATGAGCACTCACTCATTGGACTGCAATTGCTGTGACCAATTAGCAGTAAAATACATTCAGTTTTTTTTTTATATTCCAGAAGTGACTTTTCTGAAAGCTATTTGAATTCATTATAAACTATAACTGTATCAGTACAACTTAAATTCATATGTAACCAAAACTTTATGTGCAATGCATTTGCTCTTGTGTTTTGCCATTTTTGCATGCCTAGTCGTTTGCAAATAGCTCATCCTTGAGAAAGAGGTCAAGACTGAAGGTACGTTAAGTGCCATCTGGGAATCTATGCTAGTGGCTTTACTATTATATATGCATGTATATACAAATAATGTATGAGTATGTGTGTATCACCTAATTTTATCACAAAAATTTATTTGACAAAATTGATATACAGTCTCTAATTCAGTGTCTCTATATTCAGTGTTAGCCCCAAAATATAAACTTCTGTCCTAAAACTGGTAGTTCTCTTTGTAAAACTAGAAACTGCCATTTGTGCAAAGAAAGAAAAATTAAAACACGGCACAGTAAATTCAAGAAATGATTAGAGGTCAGATTTTTCTTATAGCTGTTGAATTCTTTTATTTCCTTCCCAAACTCCCCACATTCCCAAATCTCAACAATTACAAAAAAAAAAAGAAACCCACTAAAAACCTGAATACATATAATGAGAAAACTTGTTCACCTTGTTAAGGAACTGAAATATTACATATACAAGCTTACACCTTAATATATATAAGAAAATATAAAGATGTAAATAGAATATAAAAACCATTTATAATGCAATTCTATTTTAATAGTTTTCTAAGTAGGCTAAGAGTACATTGCTAGGAAATCTTATTAAAAGAGTCACTTTACTAAGTAGAAGAATATATGTGTAGGTATCTTAATTCTGAAATGTTGAGAACAAAATACAGCAGGTCTTTGAATAAATGTCATTTCCTTCAACATTGTTTCATTACAGTGTTGATGAGAAAGAATAGATCTATTCTCGCCAGGGCCTTCATTTATGTGGGATCTGCACATTCTCCTCAGGTCTGTGTGGGTTTCCTCTAACATCCCAGAGATGTGCAGATGAGGTCCACTGGCGTGTCTCCCTGGTCCCCATGTGAATGTGTGTGCTGTGTGTGAGTGTCTTGCGGTGGGATGGCTCCTGTCCAAGGTGCGTGGTGCCCTGGGCAGGGAGGACAGGCTCTGGTCAATGGTGACTGTGAAGTGGAATCATTGGGTAAATAATGACCTTACTTGTTTTTATTAATCTTCCTTAAATACATGTGCAGTTCATATTTACTTCCATGTTTAATATTATAAGTGAGTCTTTTTTTGTGACCAGAAATATGCCACTGGGACTTAACTCATTTATATTAATTAGCTTATGGTAAAACGGGTTTCATTAAACATCATTTTACCTAAAGTCCTTTCCAAGAATCTATTGATGATGTTAGGTGAGGACTCACTGCAGTCCTTATTTTGCTAATCTAAACAAAAATGTATGGTTTTTTTGGGGGGGTTAGAAATTGGCAAGCTTTATCGTTAAACCAGACAGTAAATGTTTTAGGCTCTGCTGGCCATATGTTGTCTGTCTTTCCTTGTTCTCCTCATTCTTCCCCCCACCTTTTCTTCTCCTTTAAACTCTTTAAAAATGTAATAAAAAAAAATTGGCTCTTTGTCATATGAAAAAAGCCATGTACCATATTTGGCCTATAGATGTCATCAGACTGTCATTTTTTTTTTAATGTCATATATGAGAATTGATGGTGCTTTCAGCAGACAGAAATTACCCTAAGTTAAGTTTGAGTTTTGGAATACAATGGAATGCTAAACCAGAAAATGCCCTGCCTTTAAAACACGTTACTAACTATCCATCTCTGATATGAGAAATATATGGAAACTTGTAGTTTTCATATATTAAAGGGAATTATTCATGTTTTCATTGCTGCTACTCATGTGATAAGGAAAAAACCCAGAAAATTATCCTTTCCATTTGAACTTTTATGCAAGAAGTTTCCAAATCTTATATTTTTTTCTGAACAATTGCTTGAATCTATACTGTATATTTTGCTGCTTGTTCTCTGTAACTGCAATTGAACAATCTCTGTGCATTTTACTTTCCCAACCAAAATAAAATAGGAGCTTTAGCTTAATATTTATATAAAGTTAGAGTGCAAGATAATATGAAAAAGAGGGGAAAAGCATGATAAATAGATTTTTTTTTTTGATAACTGCAATGAACAGTAGCTTTAGTGTCATATATATGGCATTAAAGCATTAAAAGTTCTGTGACCTGCTGGGCTTCGGTGATCCTTCCGCCTCAGGCTACTGAGTAGCTGGAATTACAGGCATGTGCTACCACGCCTGGCTAATTTTTTTTTAAATTAATTGTAGAGATGAGGTCTCACCAAGTTGTCTGGGCTGGCCTTGAACCTGCAGGCTCAGGCAATCCACTCTCTTTGGCCCCCCAAAGTGCTGAGATGACAGGCTGAGCCACAGAGCCCAGCATATGTCTTATATTTTAAAATTGGTCATAGTAAATCCATAGTGCTGAGAAATTGCTCTTAATCCTTACTGAAATGTCTAACAATGATGTCATAACATGGAGTTTGATGGAAAAAATGAAGATATTGTTCAATATGTTTATCTTTTTAATCAAACTATGATTAAATCAGCTATGGAATGAGCAGTTTGGTTCTTAAGAACAGATTCTAACTTTGGAGGAGAAAATGTTTTTACTATAATCATTACAGTAAATTTCTCTAGATAGCTGATGTTATTCTGCATTATAGAATAAGGAATTAAGGCATATTTATTTATTTATTATTATTTTTAAAAGAACATTTTAATTAAAAAGAAAAGTAATATAAAGGCAGAATATCACATAGTTACACAGTAATTGAATTAAGCATATTGGTAGAATAATCTTTCTTCCAAACAGCACATGACAAAAATTTTCCCTTTTATTTTCATTTCAATTCTGTTGTTATTGAAATAGTCCCACAAAATCATATAGTACAACTTAAACCATTGACATTATGGGAGTGAATGATGGAATAATAAACAGATAATAAAAATAAAATTGTTTGCACAGAGATTTAAGTCATATAAGGTTAATCTACTCTGTTATTTTCCCAGTATCCTTATTGCTACAGCCTGAGCCAGTGACCAACACATACTACAGCATGAAATATGCTTAATGAAACTACAGTAACTCAACATTGACATTACCAAAGCATTAAGTTCAAGTAATACAATTATGAATCAGGAACATAGTGAAATATGCCCCATATAAAATGTGCTCAAATAGGGGACACAAAAGAAAGAGGAAGTAAATTTCAGAGTGATGAGATCTGATAGGATATTCACAAGGTAATGTACATAGAAGGAAAGTGAAAGGAGAGAAACGAAGGAAGAAAAATTGTTAACTTCTACTCCTTAGTGAACTCTGTTCAGCTGAGAAAGAACAGCTAAGGGGCCTCCTTAAGCCTAATTGTTTTCGTGTTTGTAACTTGGGGACCTTTTAAAGACTTTGGCCAATATCATTTGATGATGTCACACAATAAAATATGTCATGTTTACCTTTTTGTCCTTTTCTGACACTTGAAGAAAATGTGAAACTGTATTTGTTCTCTTTTCTGCCAAATCCAGTAAAAAGTGAACAGCAGTAATGGTATCTGAATAAGCACAAATATGCTTGGGAGTTGTTTTCCTCTAAGGAGACAAAATTGCTTTTTTTTTTCTCTCTTTTAATTTTTTTGTTTTAAAGGTGTGAGGTACAACTCAGGGTTAGGTATACAAATGATTATGGTGCAGGTACCCTAGTTGATGAAGTATGTTGCCTCCTGTGGTAGATTCCCACTACTGACAGTCTCGCCTTCCCCACCCTCCCCTCCAGGGCAGTTTCCTGCTACTACCCGTCCTTTTCTTATACTATTACAATAATTGTTCAAGGCCCACTAATGAATGAGAACATGTGATACTCAGTTCTTCGTTTCTGTGATACATCTCTCAGTATTATAGACTCTAAGTCCATCCGAGATGCTGTGAAGTTCATGATTTTGTCCTTTATGGCTGTGTACTAGTTCATCATGTATATGTACCACATTTTTAAAATCCAGTTCTCTTTTGATGGGCAACACGGTTGCTGTGAACAATGCTGCAGTAAACATACGTGTGCAGGTATCTTTTTCATAGAGTGATTTGAGTTCTGGGCATATTCTGAGTAGGGAGGATTGCAGGCTCATATGGAAGGTTTATTTTTAGATCTTTTAGGAATCGCTACACTGTTTTCTACAGAGACTGTACTAGTTTACACTCTCACCAACAGTGTAGAAGTGTTACCTTTCACCATATCCTCTCCAGCATCTGTTGTTTTTTGAGTTATTGATGATGGCCATGCTGACTGGAGTTAGGTGGTATCTCAGTGTGGCTTTAATTTGCATTTCTTTGATGCAAATGCTGAGCATTTTTTCGTGTATCTGTTGACTGCTCGTATGTCTTCTTTTGAGAACTGTCTATTCATATCTCTTGCCCACTTTGTAATGGGACTGTTTGTTTTTTTTTTTCTTTTTGGCATATTTGAGTTCCTTGTAGATCCTAGATGTTAGGCCTTTGTCAGATATACAGTTGGCAAATATTTTTTCCCAGTCTGTGGGCTGTCTCCCTTCTCTCTTGATCGTTTCTTTGGCTTTGCAGAAACTTGTCAATTTGATGAGCTCCCACTTGTCTATCTCATCTCATATGGCATGGGCACTTGGAGTTTTGATCAGGAATTGGTTGACTATTCCAATTTCCATAAAGGTGTCTCCTGTATTTTCTAAGGTTTTATAGTCTGAGGTTTTACATTTAGGTCTTTGATCCATTTAGAGTTGATTTTTGTGTATTGTGATAGGTAGGGGTCTTGTTTTAATCTTCTGCATGTGATCTGCCAGTTTTCCCAGCACCATTTACTGAATAGGTTCTCCTCTCTCTAGTGGTTGGTGGTGGAGGCTTTGTCGAAGATGAGTTGGTTGAGAAATTGAGGTTTTGCTACTGGAATCTCTATCCTGCTCCATTGGTCTATATGCCTGTTACTGTACTAATACCAGGATATTTTGATTATTGTAGCTTTATAATAAAGTTTAAATTGGGAGTGTGATACCTCTGGCTTTGTTTTGTTGTTGTTTTTTGCTGAGGATTGTTTTGGCTATTTATGGTCATTTATGTTTCCATATGAATTCCTATATTGTTGTTTCCAGGGTTGAGAAGAATGTTGCCGGTAGTTTAATGGGTATTGTTAAATCTGTAGATTGACTTGGGTAGGATGGACATCTTAACAATGTTGATTCTTCCAATCCATGAGCATGGAATATTTTTCCATTTGTTTATGTCATCTTTGATTTCTTTGAGCAGTGTTTTGTAGTTTTAGTTGTAAAGGCCTTTCATATCTCTGGTTAGGAAGATGCCAAGGTATTTGATTTTTTTGTGGTAATTGTGAATGGGATTGTGCTTTTTATTTGGGTTTCTATTTGTTTATTTTTGGAGTATAGAAATGTGACTGTCTTTTGCATACTGATTTTATACCCAGAGACTTTGCCAAAGTCCTTATCAGTGCAAGGAGGTTTTTTGACAGACTCTCTTGTGTTTTTGAGGTACAGCATCATGTCATCTGCAAAGAGGGATAACTTGACTTCCTCTGTTCCTATTTGGATACACCTGATCTCTTTCTTTTGTCTGATTGCTCTAGCTAGGACTTCCAAAACTATGTTGAAAATCATGGGCAATAGTGGGCATCCTTGCCTCGTTCTGGTTTTCAGGGGAAATGGTTCCAATTTCTGTCTGTTTATCAGTATGCTAGCTGTGGGTTTCTCGTAGATGTCTCTTACTATTTTGAGGTATGTTCCTCCTTAGCCTAGATGTTTGAGGGTTTTTATCAAGAAGGGACACTGGATTTTATCAAAAGCTTTTTCCATGTCTAGTGATATAATCACTGTGGTTTTTATTTTTTTTTTTATATCTGTTGATGTATTTAATTATGTTTATGTCCTTCTGAATGGTGAACCAGCCCTGCATCTTGAGGATGAAGCCCACTTGGTCATGGTGGATGATTTTGGAAGATGTGTTGTTTGTGAGGATGTTGAGAATTTTAGCATCTATGTTCATCAAGGATAATTGCCCGTAATTCTCTTTCTTTGTTGGATCTTTACCTCGTTTGGATATCAATGTGATGTTAGCTTTGTAAAGTGGTTTAGGGAGAGTTCCATCTTTCTCAATTGCCTGGAATACTTTCAATAGGATTGGTATCAGTTCCTCTTAGTATGTTTTGTAGAATTCTGCTGGAAAATCATCTGGTCTATGGCTTTTCTTTGTAGGTAGTTTTCTTATGACATTGTCAATTTCCTGGATTATTTTTGGTCTGTTTAGGGTCTCAATTTCTTCTTGTTTCAACCTGGGGAGGTTGTGTGATGTCAGTAAGTCCTCCATTTTCATTAGGTTTTCAAATTTATTTCCATACAAGTGTATATAGTAGTCTCTCATAATCTTTTGCATTTCTTTGGGGTCAGTTGTGACTTCATCTTTTGAATTTCTGATTGTATTTATTTGGTCTTTTTCTCTCTTTTCCTTGGTTAGTCTAGCTCGGAGTCCATCAATCTTGTTTATCCTTTCAAAGAACCAGCTTTTTGTTTTGTTGATTTTTTTTTTGTATTATCTTTTTGTCTTCTATATCCTGGATTTGGACTTTTATTTTGGTGATGTGGATTCTTCTGCTGAGGTTAGGGTTTTGGTAGTCTTGTTTTTCCAGCTTCATTAGGTGATTTGTTAGGCTGTTCACTTGTGATCTTTCCATTTTCTTCATGTGTGTTCATAGAGATGAGAATTTCCCTCTTAATACTACTTCCATGGCATCCCAGAGATTTTGGTAAGATATTTCCTCATTTTCATTTGTTTCCAGGTATCTTTTAATCTCTGTTTTGATTTCCATGGTGACCTAGGAGTTGTTCAGCATCATGATGTTTAGTGTCCATGTCTTTGTGTGTTTTGGGGGAACTTTGTTGGTGTTGATATTTATCTTTATTCCACTGTGGTCTGAGAAGGTGCATGTCAGGATTTAAATCTTATGGAATTTGATTATGCTTGATTTATGGCTGAGGATGTGGTTGATATTAGAGTACATTCTATGTGGTGAATAGTTGAATGTATATTCCATGTTTGTTGGTGGAGTGTTCTGTAGGTATCATTGAAGTTCATTTGGTCAAGCATCATGTTGAGGTTTTGGATCTCCTTGTTGACTTTTTGTCTTGATGATCTGTCTAGGGTTGTGAGTGGGGTTTTTAAGTCTCCAGCTATGATAGTGCTGTAGTCAATATCTTTTTTAAGTTTACCTAGAAGCTGATTTATGAAAGTTGGTGCTCTTATGTTGGGTGCATATATGTTTAGGATGGATATTTCTTGTTGATGGATTGAATCTTTCATCATTATGAAGAGACCCTCTGTATCTTTTAAAATTTTTGATAGCTTAAAGAGTATTTTGTCTGATACTAAGATCATGATGCCTGCTTTCTTTTGTGATCCGTTTGCCTGAAATGTTGTTTTCTATCCTCTTACTTTGAGTCTGTCAGTGTACTTTCTGGTGAGATGAGTCTCTTGGAGACAATATATTATTGCCTCATGATATTTTATCCAGTTGTCATTCTATGTCTTTTCACTGGTTCTTTTAGGCCATTCAATTCAGGTTGATTATGGAAATGTGAGAGTTCATTCCTGTCATAAGGCTCTTATAGATTTTGTTGTTGTTTCTGGTTGTTTGTTGTCTTTCTTTTGATTTTTGGGTTGATTCATGTATGTTTTCAATTTTTCCTGTATTCTTGTAAAAGGTGTTGTTTTTTTTTCTTTCTTCTGTGTTTAATACTTTCTTAATTGTTTCTTGTAGAGCTGGTCTGGAGGCAGTGTAATCTGTTAGGGATTGAATGTTTGGGAAAGATTTTAATTCTCCATCACTGATGAAGTGGAGTTTAGCTGAGTAGGTAATTCTTGGTAGACATTGTTTATCTTTGAGAACTTTGAAGATTGGGCTCCAAGCTCTCCTAGCCTGAAGTGTTTCTGTAGGTAAGTCTGCTGTTATTCTAATTAGTCTTCCAGGGTAGGTAATCTGACTTTTTTCTCTTGCTGCCTTTAGGATTTTTTCTTTTATACCTAATTTGTGTAGGTGAACTGCTATGTGTTCTTCTCATTTGTTGGTCTTCTCATTTGTTGTCTTGCAGGGGTTCTCTGAATCTCTTTTTTTTTTTTTTTTTTTTGAGTTGGCATCTTACTCTGTCACCCAGACTGGAGTGCAGTGGCCACTCCCGGCCACTGCAGCCTCGACCTGCTGGGCTCCGGTGATCCTTCCACCTCAGCCTTCCAAGTAGCCAGAATTACAGGCATGCGCTACCATGCCCGGCTGATTTTTTGATTTATTGTAGAGATGAGGTCTCGCTGCCCAGGCAGGTCTCGAACCCACGGGCTCAGGCAATCCACTCACTTCAGCCTCCCAGAGGTGCGGGATTACAGGCTGAGCCACCGAGCCCGGCTACTCTGAATCTCTTGTGTTTGAGTGTTTGTGTCACTGATGAGATGAGGGAAGTTTTCTATCCATTTCATGGAATGTTTGTTCCAGGGTGGTCTCTGTCTCTCTTTCTGCCTCAGGAAGTCCAGTTAATCTTAGGTTTGACCTCTTGTTATAATCACTCATCTCTTGAAAGTTTGGTTCTGTCTTTTTAAGCTTTTTTTCTATGTTTTTTAACAGTTTGGGTTAATTCTATATTTTGGTCCTCAAGCTCTCAGATTCTTTATTCTGCTTGGCTAATTCTGCTTTCTATGCTTATCAATTTGTTATTTATTTCATTCACTGTATTGAAAGTATATTTATTAATGAAAAATAATCTAGAAAAGCAGTATAGGCACAATTATCAGTCACTTACTAAACTCATGTCAGTTTTTTAATTAGATAGAAAAACCTGCTTCTTATGAATAGACTTGACTTTATTTTTTAAAACAGTTTTAGGATCTCAAACCAGGTGAAGTGGGGACCAAAGGGAGGCCCAAACTTTACCTGTATGATGACCGCTTATGTACCTAATCCTGAATTATACTCCACATCTTTAAAATAATAATTTAAAAAAAGTGAATGAGTGTTTCCCTATCTTCCTCAGGCACCACCCTAATTTTTTGTATTTTTATCGTCTTGCATTACTGTAGCATATTTGTTATAATTGATGAGCCAATATT
Organism: Carlito syrichta; assembly: GCF_000164805.1. Classification (NCBI taxonomy): domain Eukaryota; kingdom Metazoa; phylum Chordata; class Mammalia; order Primates; family Tarsiidae; genus Carlito; species Carlito syrichta. The sequence continues at coordinate 220,217 of NW_007248099.1, read as the reverse complement.
GGTACATTATTATTGATTAAAGTCTATAGTTTACATTAGGGTTTATTCTTTGTGTTTTGCATTCTATAGGTTTTGACAAATGTATGATGGCAAATATTAATTAGCATAAGATTCATTTCAGTATCATACAGAATAACAGTTTAATGTTCTTAAAAATCCTCTTTTCTCTACCTATTCATCTTTTCTTACTGCCTTCCAAATCACTGACAACCACTGATCTTTGTACTGCTTCATTAGTTTGACTTTTTCCAGAAGGTCATATAGTTGGAGTTATATAGTATGTTGACTTTTCAAACTGGCTTCTTTACTTAGCAATATGCATTTATAATTCTTCTTCAATTCCTCCTTTTTTTTATGACTTGACAGAATATTATTTCATTGCTTGGATATATCACATTTTATTAACCTATTCACCTGTCATATATTCAACATTTTGCTAAGTGATTTGTTAATATTTTTATATATGTTATCTCATCTAACCTTAAAAATACTGTGTGCATATATATTATTTTACAGATAAAGGGACTGATATTTGCAGAACTTCAGTAACTTGACCAAACATGGATGCATTGCTAATGAATAGTGGAGCTATAACTGAATCAAGTATCTTCTCTTTTAATTACTATCCTCCACTGTAAATATATGAGTTTACATGTTAAGATGTGAGAATTACTTCTAAGTGATAAAAAAATTCACTCAGTTTTAAAATTGCTTTAGGCAAAATCCTTTATAAAGGATTTTAACACCATTTATAATGTTTGGGGTTGTGACAGTGAGAAGATAATGAAAAGAGAAGAGAACTGTAAATCTAACATCTAGCCTGGTTCCCTAAATAGATTATATATGTTATCCCATTCACCAAACTATAATCTTTGAGGGATATTAAAACAAGAAATGTTGTAGTAAAATAAGTTGGAAAATCTCAACTGGAGAGGAAGATTTTTAAAATCTTATTTTTAAAAAAGAGAATCATACTGTATTTTTTAAAATATGGTTGGGTATAGTGGCTAATGCCTGTAATCTCAGCACTTTGGGAAGCTGAGGCAGGAGGATCACTTGAGCCCAAGAATTTGAGAACAGCCTGGGCAACATAGTGAGACCTTGTCTCTTAAAAAAAAAAAAAAAAGCCAGGTGTGGTAGCATGTACCTGTAGTCCCAACTACTTAGGAGGCTGAGTTGGAAAGATCACTTGAACCCAGGAGTTTGAATCTGTTGTGACCTATGATTGTGCCATAACATTCCAGCCTGTGTGACAAAGTGAAACCCTGACTCAAAAAATAGAAGTAATAAATAAATAAATAGATAAAATAAAATGTGTTCCTTTGTGAATCTTCACAGTAGGGAAAGAAATACATCAGCAAAATATAATATAAGAAATTTATTCTTTTATTGACACAAAACAATAATTTACCAAGAAGTATGTAGCAGTCACTAATCTGAGAATCTGTTGTTTCAAATTATGTTTATTTCTCAAATATTCCAAACAATGATCTTGTATCAAGCAAAGAAAATATTAGAGTAGCATATTGATATTTGCTAGCATTTAGAATGTATATTTTGAAATTCCTTGATCTACTGTGTGACATTCTGTCTCACAATTAGAGACAGGCAGAGGGAGTTAATCTTTAAAGCAGCAGAAGTAACCCTTCCCATGCTGAGAAACAACTTTATAATAAACAATTGACTTTTCAACAGAAACAATGATAGCCAGAAGACAATGGGAAAGTGCTGAAAAAAGAATAAAAGTGTTTTGTTCTGTTTATTTTACTGAAGTTGTAACCTTTGTAGGACTTATATCTAAAGGGGAAAAAACTTTAAGGGGAAAAGACACAGTTAATAGAAAGAATGACCAACTGGGTTCTGTGTTTGGTTTTGTTAGGTAAAACATTTTTAACTGGGTAATTCGTAAGTCTGTTTAAATTTTTGTTTCTTTCGTTGCACAATAATTATGCTGCAGGCAGTACTAAAAACTTTGAGCTCTAAATGTTGCATATTTCTATGATTTCAAGTTAGTGTATTTTATAAGCTTCCTCCCTGATGCTTTTATTTTGTTCTCTATAGTGTATATTTTTTGTCTTCTCATGATTCTGTAGCATTGTGTTTCAAATGTAAAAATACTTTTATGCTTTGTGAAGATATGAATTTTCTTACTTCAGTTTCCAGACAAATTGTTATTTCAAGTGACAGGACCATGGTTTTCCTCTGTAGATTATGGGTAGTTTTTTTTTTTTCAACTTTGCCAAGTAGCTTATTTGAATCTCGTTAACCATCACTCCTTCTAAATCTATGTTCTTTTCCTTCAAGTATTTTAGCTGAAATTATCAGCATGAAGTTAGTGTTGTGCCCAGTAAGATGCATCTTATTTTTATTTTATAAGGGGCAAGTTGATGTAGCATCTCATAAAACTGTATGAAATAGAAAAATTAGAACAATATATAATTGACAATTTTCTGAGTTTCAGTCTTAAGTTTTGAAACTGTATTTTTTAAAATCATTGTTATAGTACTTGATAAAATAAAATAATTTAAAAAAAAAAACTAAAACAAATGTGATAATGATGGTAACATAGTTGGGTACTGACTTTGGGAAATCTATTATGTCCTTTAGGCCACAAAAATTATGTAATTATATTAGTTTGCTAGGATTGTCATTAAAAAACACACACACACACACAGACTTGGTATGTTAAACAACAGAAATGTATTCTTTACAATTCTGGAGGCAGGATGTTTAAGAGCAGGGTGCCAAAATGACCGTGTTCCTCTAAGGACCATAAGGAAAGAACTGTTCTAGACCTCTCTTTTTGGCTTGTTCAGCAGGGGACCCCACCCCATAAAAGGAATTACTTTTTGGATGGCAGGTCCCTTGTAGTACATGCTTGCCCTGCTAGGAAAGTGTTCTAGTAACTCATGAGCATCAGTGTACCATCTAGTTTTGTTGTGAGAGGCTGCCTTTGGCTTCAGTGAGTTTTTTAAAAAAAATTCTTCGGTGCATTTGCCCATTTCATGATAGGTGATCTATGAGTGTACCTGCCCAAATCACTCTGAGTGTTCAGCATTTTTTATCAAAATGACAATGATCTCCATCCCCACTCTGCCTATTCACCTTATCTCACACTGAATGGCTTTTTGTTTGTTTCCCCAGATGAAAAAAGTCCTCAAAGGAAAACGTTTTGTGGATGTGAAACAGGTAAAGAAAAAAATGGTAGAAGCACTAAAAGGCATCAAAATTGACTAGTTCAATAACTGTTTTGAATAATGGAAAAAGCATCTTGATAGGTATATTGCATCAAATGGAAAGTACTTTGAAGGTGACTAAAGTTTAAACATGTAAGAATACACAATTTTTTATAAATAAATGCTTGGTTTTTGGGGGTCTCCCCTTGTACATGGCTGCCTCTGACTGCTTTGTCCTCACCTATTTTTACCTCTATGTACACGTGACTCTGGTGTATTTTGTGTGTCTAAACTTTCTCTTATATGGACACCATTCAGATTGAATTTGGGAAACCTACCTTGATGGCCTAATTTTAACTTAGTCATTCCTTTAAAACCTCATCTCCAAATATGGTTACTTTCTGAGGTACCAAGTGTTAGAAATTCAACATAAGAATTTTGGGGACACGATTCAGCCTTTTCATCTTTTCATCTACACTTAGTCAGTGCTCCTTACTCTTTGCTTATCTCAGGCAATTGAAATTTTCATCTGTATTTTAAACCAATTAAAAATATATTCTTCTACAATTCAAACTCCATACCTTTCTACAATGTAGTAATGTTTTTGCCACTATTTAAACCCAAGCCTTTCAAACTCTCTATATGGCCGATGGTTTATATATATATTTTTAGTTATTGATCATTATTTCTTTTTTTTAAATACAGAATTAAGCTTATTATTGCAGTTGGTTTTGTTATGCTTTCTTTTTAAAAAAAAATTATTTTAAAGATGTGGGGTACAATTCAGGGCTAGGTATACAAATATTTATTATGCAGGTACCCTTGTTGATGAGGTGTGTCCCCCACTCCTGGCAGTTTATTATTATTTCTTAAGGGATAAAATCAGTTGGGTATAATCATAAGACATAAATTCAGGAAGTTAAACAACTTCTCTTTAGCAACTTGCTTAAATATTATTTTTTAAAAAGAGACTTATATCAAAAAGAATATTGCTGTATCATCGATTAATTTGCTCATACTTTCTAATAAAATTGTCATAATAATAACCAAAATTATGGTAAATTAAAAGTGGTGGAAATAATGATTTTAGATAAGCAGTTTTTAAAATTTGATGCCGGTTTGTTTTTTTGGAATTCCATACAGCCTTCATAGCTGTTTGGGTATAGATTTATCTGCAGTTGGAAAACAGTGGTTGCATGATTAATAGAACATAGACTGTGTTGTTGCCATGTCTGGATTTGAACTGTGCCTCAACCACCCAGTAGAGCATAAATGTGATAAAGTGAGAACCTTGGTTTTATCATATAAAAAGTAAACATGGAAACATAAATCTCATAATACTATGTGTTTTAATGAGATAATTTATGTAAAGTGAAAAGCACAATACCTACACATAACAGGCATTCGAGTATTAGTGCCTATTTTCTAATTCCTTCTGCCCTCACTTTTCTACTCCCCCACGTAATGATAGCAGCTTTATTCAGAATTAGTGTTCCACTTCATGCTTTCTGTTGTGGTAAAATAAATAGAGAAATCTATGCTGTCCTAGCTAGAACTCTTATCTCAGTATGTTCTTGAGTATCTAGAGTTAAATATGTTCAGATATACAGTTAATTTGAGCTCAGGTCTGTGTAGATTTTTTTTTAACACACCACTGTTCAACTATCATTGAGTTTGGCACATACACTCAGGTCTTTGGTTTCTGTGGGGTGTGTGTGTGTGTGTTTATTAATATGCTTTATTTTTGCCTGTTGTGTAAATGGGAGAAAAGGAAAGAAATCATAACTAAGTTTTTTACAACAAGATAATGTGATAACTTTTCTTTTTCAAATGTACCAATGCAATTATTTACACTTGGAGCTTATTAAGCTATCTTTTCTTTTCCCTTTTTTGTATCTCAAAATGAAATGATTGTCAGCAGGATGAGGCACATGCCGATATACACTGCCAACTTGAGATGTTTCTTAGCCCAGAACTTTTTTTAGAACTGTCTATATGCCAATATCGAGAAAATTTCAGTTACTTACAGTTCTCCTTTGCACAGTATTGAATTCAGTTCAGATATTTTGACTTGATAACAATTTTTTAATAATGGGATAAATGACCTATCTTTTAAATAATTCTGTGTATCTCTAGACTTACTATGTGTTAATGCAAAATAATAATAACCTACAGCAATAATGCTATAGTAACTGAATAATTAAAATAACATCTAAATTTTCAAACAAATACACAGATTAAGCAGTATGCGTGGTCCTTACTATACCAGTTACACATTCCTTCATTCTAATAACTTGTTTTAAAGGCAAAAAGATATCCAGGTAGAGATATTATTAGGATACCTGGAGGAATCTTACATTTTCTTTATCTTAATCATTATGTATTAAAATGCCAACTTATTTTTAGTAAATTAATAAATTATTAGAGTTGGCACAAGCAGGATGGCAGAGGTTTTAAGAAGTCTCTTCATCAAGTTGCCCATTTCTAAAGTGATTGGAGGCAGATAATAAAAACAATTAGAATGCCATAATTGCCTTGAAGAAATATTGACTTGAAGTATCTTTAGTGCTTAAAGTGTTCCTGGCATGCAGAAAATGTTCAATTAGAGAGTGAACAATTTAAAAAGTTTTAAAAAGCCACATGATCACCATTATCTTGAATAAATAGCTTCAAATAAAAATTTCATATGATATTTTCAATTATTCAAAAAATCACAGTAATGTTTTCTTATATTATTAGTTTTAAATAGTTAGACCAAGTGATATACACATGTATGATCAAAGAGGCAGTTATTTTGGATAATAGATGCTGAAGTCAAGATTTGTTATTCCATTTTTTTGTATGTTACAGCAATGACATATTTTAAGCCAAAAGTCTTTGATAGGTTGTCAACACTGTGGACATTATTTTGCTCACAGGCATTACTAGTGAGTCTGTTTCCATCAGATTACCTCCTTTGTGTTTTCATCTTCCTTCATTGTCCCTCTAACAGTATTGAAGTAATTGTAAATCCCGCCTATATTATTATTTTTTAATTTTGAAACTTTTAATGCATAAATTATTAAATGTTGATTACTTATGTTTTGGTTTATTTATTTACTTATTTTTTTATGTTATATATATTTAAGACATGCAACATGGAGTTTATAATACACATACACACATATATAGTGACATTATTACTACAATAAAGTCTATTAACATATCTGTCACCTTCCACAGTTATCTCTCGTGTGTATATGTTTGGTAATAGCACCTAAAATCTACTCTAATATTGTATTTTTAGTATATAATACAATATTATTAACTGTTGGTATCATGTCATATAGTACATATCGACTTATTCATCTTACATAACTGCCTGTTTGTCCTATACTTACTTTGTCTCATTTTCTCCTCATCTGGAAACCACCACTCCACTGTTTTTATACATTCAGCCATGCAGTACTTTTCTTTCTGTGTCTGTTTATTTCACTTATCATTATGCCTTCTGGGTTCATTTATGTTGTCACAAATGACAATATTTCTTTTTTTAAAGATTGAATAATATTATATATATAAATATGTTTGTGTGTGTGTGTATATATATATATATCTTTGTTATACTGAATTCAGTTTTGTATATATTATATATATGTATATGTATATTATAATATACATTGATGCCCAGAGTTATACAGTAGCTTTATTTTTTATTTTTAAATAACCTTTATACTGTTTTTCATAATGACTGTACCAATTTACATTCCCATCAACAGGGTACAAGAGTTTCTTTTCTCTATGTCCTCACCAATACTTATATCTCTTTTCATTTTGATATTAGTCATTCTAACAGTTGTAAGTTGATATCTTAGGGCTTTTGATTGACATTTCTCTGATTAGTTATACTGAATACTTTTTCATATGCCTATTGGCCTTTCTATGTCTTCTCAAAAAATGTCTATTTAAGTCTTTGGACCATTTTAAAATCAGGGTTTGTTTTTTTTTTTTTTTTGTCATTGAATGGTATGAATTTTTTAATATACTTTACATATTAGCCTGTTATCTGATACATGGTTTGAAAATATTTTTTTCTGACCCATAGGCTGTCTTTTCATTTTGTTGCTTGTTTCCTTTGCTGTGCAGAAGCTTTTTAGTTTGATATAGTCCCATTTGTTTATTTTTGTTGCCTAAGCTTTTGATGTGATAGTCAAAAAATTATTGCCAAGACCAATAATTTTGACCAAAAAGCTTTTCCCTTGTGTTTTATTTCTGGGATCTGACAGTTTCATACTTTACATTTAGATCTTTAATCCATCCTGAGTTGGTTTTTGTGTTCTCTGTAAAACAAAGGTGCAGTTTCATTCTTTTGCATGTGTATGGCCAGGCCTTAATTGCTCCTTATTCACAGGGACTGTTGTCTGTTCTTTGCCTCAATTTTTGCCAAATAGCTCCTATTTGTCCTTCCAGTCTAAGCACAAATGCACATTTCTTAGGATGATCATTTTTGCTCAATCACAATTCTACCTTTAAAAGATATCTTCAATAGAATATACAGTCTGCAAGAATGAGAACAAGGTTTAACTTGCTCCATAAGGTATTCTTGAAACAGAAAAATTCCTAATGCGTAATAAGTACTGAGTAGCATTTGTTAAATTCAATTGAAACTTGAAACCCATTCCTATTTGTTAGTTGTGTGGGACGTGGGTTTTCATGATGCATTTGTGATTCTTTACATTTTTTTTTTTGAGTTGGAGTCTCACTCTGTCGCCTAGACTGGAGTACAGTGGCTGCTCCCGGCCACCGCAGCCTCGACCTGCTGGGCTCCAGCAATCCTTCCACCTCAGCCTTCCCAGTAGCCGGAATTACAGGCGCGCGCTACCACACACGGCTGATTTTTTGATTTATTGTAGAGATGAGGTCTCGCCTGCCTAGGCGGGTCTCGAACCCGCCAGCTCAGGCAATCCACTCACCTCAGCCTCCCAAAGGCGCGGGATTACAGCTGAGCCACCGAGCCCGGCTTCTTTACATTTTCAACGATGTAGAAGACATGCCAACAGAATATCATTTATAGGTAACATGAAGTATTCTAAAGGATGTATATTGATTATTTGAATTGTCTGTGGAGGAAAGATAACTTTAAAAGGATGTTTCTTCTGAATTCTATTTTAAAGTTGTTCCTAAGTAGAAAATTGAGTTTATATTACATTATAAGACTATTATATCTTTATTAAACTCACTATTCAATTTTTAATCAAATAAGTAAATGCATTATTTATTTCCAAGTTTAATGCACATATTCTCTTCAGCTGGAATGCTGATTCCGGAAGAAAACAATTCTAATAATGTACAAAATTGAAGGTCAATCTTGTATTATTCCTGTGGCATTTAAAGACCAAAAGCCTGTCTTATAGCAAGTTTCATGTTTTCAGCAAATATGCTTTTTATTTTTTTAGTTTCCAAAGTTTGCTTTTTACTTGTAAATAGCATGACCATTTACAAACCTCTTTACACTCCTCTCCACAACTTGCAAAGTATTTTACTGCTTACATCACCTATTAGAACTACCACTACAATGACCCATTCAGCTTAGTATACCTAACCCTGAATTGTAACCCACATCTTTAAAATAAAAATTGAAAAAAAAGAATTTGTAAAGAATGTATCTTGGCTTTGCAGACGTCACCACCTTGAGCCTTTTCCCATCAGCCATGGTCAACCCCACCATGTTCTTCGACATCGCCATCGATGGCGAGCCCTTGGGCCGCGTCTCCTTCGAGCTGTTTGCAAAGACAACAGAAAACTTTTGTGTTTTGAGCACTGGAGAGAAAGGATTTGGTTATGAGGGTTCCTGCTTTCACAGAATTATTCCAGGGTTTATGTGCCAGGGTGGTGACTTTTCACGCCATAATGGCACTGGCGGCAAGTTCATCTATGGGGAGAAATTGGATGGTGAGAACTTCATCTTGAAACATACTGGTCCTGGCATCTTGTCCATGGCAAATCCTGGACCCAACACGAATGGTTCCCAGTTTTTCATCTGCTTTACTAAGACCGAATGGTTGGATGGTAAGCATGTGGTTTTTGGCAAGGTGAAAGAGGACATGAATGTTGTGCAAGCCATGGAGGGCTTTGGGTCCAAGAATGGCAAGACCATCAAGAAGATCACCATTGCTGACTGTGGACAACTCTAATAAATTTGACTTGTTTTATCTTAAGCTATCAAACCATTCCTTCTGTAGCTCAGGAGAGCACCCTTTTCACCCCATTTGCTTGCAATATCCTATAATCTTTGTGCTCTCACTATAATTCTTTGGGTTCCATATTTTCCTTATTCCCTTCCACGTCTAGTTAAATTGCAGAGAAATAAAAACTAAATAACAAAAAAATAATAAAAAAGAATGTATCTTTGGTAAAGCCAATTACAAAACAAAGTTGACAAAGGGAATGACAGAATATATGATATTTTGTTGTTTACAAAGAACACACTGGGGATGCAGTCCTTCTAGTTGACAAATATCCCTTCAACGCCTTCATAGGATATTAAAATTTATGAAGAATGTTGTCATGTGCAAAGCATGTTACAGTGTGCTTTCTTTCTTTTCTTTTTTAATATTGTTTTTAGATTTGTATTTATTTTAAAGATGTGGGGTACAATTCAGGATTAGGTAGAGAAGAGGTCATTACACAAGTAAAGTTTGGGCCTCCATACACATGTATACTGCAGCACTATTCACAAAAGCAAAAACATGGAACCAACCATGCTGCCCATCGAAAGTGGACTGGATAAAAAAAATGTGTTACATATGCATGATGGATTACAGTGCAGCCATAAAAAAGGAAAAAATTATCGACTTTGCAGCAGCGATCTATCACAGAAACAGAATTGTGAGTGCCTCATGCTTCACTCATAAGCAGACCCTGAACATTTATCACAACACTATAAGAAAAGTTTTGGTCATAGTGGAATGCTGCCAGGGGGATGGGAGCTCATAACATCAGTAAGGGTACCTGATCTCAAACCAGGCAAAGTGAGGTGCAAGTATGTTTTTAAAAACTACCACTATTTCAAAAATATGAAATTAGCCTCAGTAAATAATTTATTTGTGAACACTTACTCCATGCTAATGAAACCTCTTGGTCAAAATGGTTTTTAACCTTCTAACTTATTCTACAGACTATTCTGACAATAAATTCAAAACTTTTTTTTTTTTCTGAGTTGGAATCTCACTGAGTTGCCCAGGCTGGAGAGCAGTGGCATGCTCAAGCCACCCCAGCATCGACCTTCCGGGCTCCAGCAATCCTTCCGCCTCAGCCTCCCAAGTAGCTGGAACTACAGGCACGTGCTACCATGCCTGGTTATTTTTTGATTGATTGTGAGTCAAGGTCTCACTAAGTTGCCTGGGCTGGTCTCGAACCCGCGGGCTCAGGCAATTCAATCTCCTTGGCCTCCCAAAGTGCTGGGATGACAGGCTAAGCCACTGAGCCCGGCCAAATTCAAAATTCTTAATGGAGAATATTTAAAAAGTCTTCTTGAAATGAATAAAAACAAAACAAAGCAAACTTTCATTTATCAACCAAAGCTTTGTGTCCCTATATTTCTAATGCTTAGGACATGAACAATTAGATGTGATTATGACCACTAAATAACAAAGTACACTACAGATCATTAGATAGATTTGAGACTTTAAGGGGAAAAAAAACTTGTTAGAGTTTCCTGGTGAAATCATGTTCATTGAAATATGAAGGAAAAAAAAGAAAATAATCATGCTGTACATCAAAATATAATAATGAGCTATCGTCTTTCTCAGAGATCTCTGAACACAATCATGAAGCTTCAATATACTTCTTTTTTGGTAATATTTGTGTGAGAAAGGCTATCATGAACTTGGAACAAAGTAAGAGATTTAAGCAGAATAATAACTTGAAAATTCTAAGGCCAAGATCCTAGTTCAGTTGCTGGTGGCAAAACTTTGAATAAGCAACTACCATCAGATTTCTCATTTTCTTAATCTGTAAAGAAAGAAGCACTGAATTCATCCCACTTTGTTAAACTTTTTATTTAAAAAATTATATAACTCTGAGATTTTGTGGTAGCATAAAATTTTTTAACCAGCTAGATTAATAAAAATTTATAAAAATAGCTAATTTTTGAGGTACAAATTTTAATAAATTCCATTAATTTGAAAAGTTGCCTAAATTTGGAAAATTTTGGGTTACATAGCCAAATCATGAAAGCATACATACACTGATACATATATATTGAAATCTTATTGTAAGCTTTTATAGATTCTTAAGCTTTACAACAGATGTGTTTCCAACAGAGATTGCCGCATATTTAAAAACATATCCTTCTGCCTTTTCCATTAATTGGAAATGTTATATAGGAGTCCCACTTGCCCAAAGTACATATTAAAGTATGTAGAATTATGAAATAAGTACAATATTTCTGTTATTTCTCTTTTACTTATTTTTGAAAACCAAAACTTATTGTAGAGCAACTCAAAGAAAATATTCTGTTCTGTGCTTAGGAAAATGATATCTCAGACCCAAATTATAGACGGTTCACCTTCCTCATAGAAGTAGGAAATGGTGCTAAGTCAGTTAAATGTTCATTTTCCCCCTTCTCCTATGAGTCCAAAAAATGCTTATTGAACAAATGTTTATCAAAGGGCTATTTTGAGTAAAATACTTTAGAAATAAAATTATTAAGACACAGACATTGGGAAGAGAGTTATGAAATATGCATAGAAATGATCAATAAAAAGCAAATGTGCCAAATACCACAAAAATGGTATACTGGATTGTTAAGGAGGTGCCAAGTTCAGAAAGGATTCTAAAGTGAGTACGATGTCCTGGAACATATTTTCTGGGCATTGACCGGGACCTTGTTGCAGTGAAGGGAGCAATAGAGAGTGGAAGCGGGCAGGGGTACTGGGTGTCATGTTGAGCCAATGGTAGAGACAAAAGACATTCTGGAAAGTGGAAGCCTTCTTGAGAGAAAAAACAAGTTGTGTTTGTGTTACCAGTTTGACTTATTACTCTCATGTAAGCAACTTCTAAAGGAAAGAAACCCCATGTAATTATGTTAGGGATTACTGGGACAAAAATTTGGATTATGGATGAGTATGAGTAATCACGTAAGATTGCATGTAAAGGAGCCAAATGGATGTCAAATTCGGTAAGAGTGAGAGTTCAAAGGAAGGTAAATTTGCAGTTCATGATAACTAGGGGATGTATTATGGAGGCAAGTTCAGGAGTAATTCTTAGCGAAAATAACTTGGGCTGTATGGAAAGCCTAATTGTGGTAATTTATATTACCACTGAGAAAAAGGCTATTTAAATGTTGAGATATGGTCTATACAAAGCATGGAAACAAGTGGTTGTCCAGGTGGCAATGTGCAGAGTTGTGGTCATTTGTGATGGTAGATATGTTTATGTTTGCCACTTCTAGCCAATGAGTCTGGAAAGGCTGATCTTGGCCAGAATATCCAGAGATTTGATGATAGGTGCTAAAGAATCAATCTGCTGTTGAAGTGTGAAAATAGAATGGGACTCTCAGGAAGACAGGTCTGGCAATGTAGTATGTAACAAACTATAGGAAAGATACATTGGACTAAAGACGGCCTAGGAACCCAGGAGCAAGGAATGGTGATGGAAATCATAAGAGGGAGAGATGTGAGACCTCGCACCAAAAATAGAGATTTTAAAAAAAGCCTACTACTTAAATATGAATGTTGCTGGGCATGGTGCCTCACACCTATAATCCCAGCACTTTGGGAGGCGGAGGTCAAAGGATTGATTGAGCCCAGGGGTTCAAAACCAGCCTAGATCACTTGGTGAGACCTCATCTCTACAGTAAATAAAAAAATTAGCCAGGAGTTGTGGCGGGTTCCAGCTACTTGGGAGACTGAGATGGAAGGATCACCTGAGTCCAGCAGTTCATATTTGCTCCAACCTGGGTGAAAGAGTGACTCAAAAACAAAATAATAAAATAAAATAAGATGAAATAAATATAAATGCAAGAGAAAAGTGGTAGTTAAAACAATGTCTGGAAAATATAAATTTTGAAAACCAGGAGAATAAGAAAAGGGGACTAATTTTGTAGACAGAATGTTAAATTTGATTTCAGATTAGTCTGAAATGACAGCAGGACATGGAAATGAAGGCATCTAGGCACCAGATGGAACTGCTGCTATGAAGTTCTAGACAGAATGGTTTCTGATTTAGCAAATAAAAGTAATATTTGAGATTTCAGAGGTGGAAGAATCGAGAAGATTTAAGGGCAGAAGTTCAAACTGAAGTGCCCAGGGTTAGAGGAAAGTAGTGGGAAGAGAGAAACCAATAAAGATGGTGAGAGTGGACTCATGAATAGCTGAGGCAGGGGTGGTGGCAGGGAGAAGAAACATCGTGGGGATGTGGTCGTATCACAGGAAACAAATGCAAGAGGAAAGGGGGGTATCTCGGAGGAGGAAGGGGAGGGGAAAAGAGCAGCATATGGCCACTGCGGTGGGGAGAGGGTCCACCGAGAAGCCCAAACACCACCTGCATGCAGCTGACTTGTGTGGCAAGTCCTCACATGTACCCCACCACTCTATGGCAAAAATAAAGCACTGAAAGAAAAAGAAGAAAAAGAATCTAATAAGCTAACCCATATGTTCTAATCTAGTGTGTCATTGATTATCTTTAAAATAAAAGGTTGTGTGCCCAAAAAAGAGCAATATATGATGGTGAACATCAAACACTGCAAAGAGATCATTGTTTGGCCATTGTGAGGTCATTATGATTGTAAAACATATTGCATTTTGTGAATTCAAAATATAAAGGATGAAAAAGAATATATAAAGATGTTTAAACATAAGCATCAGACAGTTGGTAAGTGTAAAATATATTGGGCAAAAAAGTGTATAGAAGTTCATAGAGGCAAGAGATAATAGGTTCAGAGGCAATCAGTTAAAAAGATAAATTATGTATACTCTTAAAATTGCTATTAGCATGATGGGGGAAATGTTATGTACCCGTTATTTTGAATGGTAGGTACATTTGAAGACTTGAGAGTAGCTATACTTTGAAGCAGCTATAGTAGAGGTGTTTGGGGGCTAAAATTCAGTTAATTAAAAAGAAAAAAATGATCAAGACTGGGTTCAGTGGCTCACACCTGTAATCCCAGCATTTTAGGAGGCTGAGGCAGGAGGATTGCTTGAGTACAGGAGTTTGAGAGCAGCCTGGCAACATAGTAAGACCTCGTTTCTACAAAAAAAATTAAAAAATTAGCTGGGCATGGTGGCCTGTGCCAATAGTCCCAGTTACTCAGAAGGCTGAGGCAGAAGGATCACCTGAGCACAGACCCAGGAAGTCAAGGCTGCAGTGAGCTGTAATTGCACTACTGTCCTCCAGGCTGGGTGACAGCGCAAGATTTTGACAAAAAAAATCTAAAAATACATGTCAAAATTGTCAAAGTACTGTTGGTATTAATAGGCAATGTAATTTTACAAATTACAACTTGTCCTGTAATTCCATTTATTACTTCATATGTAAATTTCTCAAAATAGTCTTTTAAATTGTACTGGTAGTACTTAGTCTCCATGTTTGGTAACTATGAAGGGAGACCCCAAAAAAACCAGAAATTATTTATTAAAAAAGTGTATTTATTCTAACATGCTTAAATTTCAGTCACTTTCAAGGTTTTCAACATTTGATGCAATACACCTATCAAGACGCTTTTTCCGCTGCTCAAGACAGTTATTGAACTCATCAATTTTGATGCCTTTAGTGCTTCTGCCATTTATTGTTTCAACTCTTCCACATCTGCAAAGCATTTCCCTTTGAGGACTTTTTACGTCCGGAAATGAAAAAATAGTTAGGGTGAGATCGAGCAAATAGGGAGGGTGAGGCATAGGGATCATGCCCTTATGTTCAAAAACTGCTGAATCCTCAGTGCAGTGTGGGCAGGTGTGCTTGTAAATCACTCATCAGGAAATGGGCAAATGTGTGGAAAGAACCTCCAAAACAAAGAAGAAGAAGAAGAAGAAGAATTCCCTGAAGCCTGACGCATCTTCTCACTAGCTGGTACACTGATGCCGATGGGTTCCTAATGGGAGAAGACTGTACTACAAGGGGTCTGATTTCCAAAAGTAGTTATTTTTTGGAGGGGGTTCATATTACAAACATATTTGTAATGTTTTCAGTTCTTTGAGTTTAATTTCACAAATGATTTCTTGAAAACTGTCTTTTATATATTCATATTATACAATAAGCAGTTTTGAGAGACTAAAATATGTAAATACGTTTGCTTTCAGAATGAATTAGGCTTAATTCACATTAAATTTATTAAATAGCAACAGAAAAGCAGTTTATTGAACTCATGTAAAAGATACAAAGATGTGTGTTTACACAGATGGTGTTTCTGATAAATTGATAATAGATTTATTTTATTTTTGTGGAGTTATAATGTATTTTGTAATCATGTCCTCAAAATATAAAGAATAACACATGAAATAGATCTATGGCAATCTTTTTCACAATAGCTGAAAACATTGAGTTACTTTTAAAACTCATAATGCATGCTTATAATTTGGAAGAAGATACATACTGAGATTAGAGTTGACCAGATATAAAATGGTTGGCAGTATCTAGAAAATTATCAATGTCAGAGATTGATTTATTTTCTAATTGGGTACACCAAATGAATATTGGCAACTGGGTAAATAAGATATGACTTAAATACAAATTTAATTAAAAATATTTGTACAACTTAATAGTTTGTCGGTATTTTTAAAAAGACATTTTTGCAATGCCAAATACTTTGTCAGATTATTTATATAAAATGAATACTAATATAAGTGACTAAGATAGTTGCATATTTAAAGAGTAATTTCATCGACTCTTTGTTTATAATTACTGAAATATATAGAAGGCTCTGTTTAGATAATTTTTAAATGATTTTTATTATTTCTCAATTTTTCAGACTTTTTTTCTGTTACTCATCTGTCACTGCTTACCAATGTTTATTGTTTTTAAAATGAGATGACCCTTGGTATCAATTATTATGACATTTAGTTAGCACTGTGATTGAAAGAAGCCTTATGACAATCTCCTGTCTTCTGTGATTCATTCTCCTTCTCAGCAAAGAAGTGCTAATACGACTGTATGGGATTAGTGTGTGAGAATCAAATCAAAGATTGTGTGTGAATCTGATCTATAATTTATTAGCATAAAATAACTAAATAGCAAATTTCCATCTGGCTATAATTGGGAGAGATAATTACTAATGTAAGGCAGAAGTAGCATTAATCTGATTTCTATACAACCAAGGAGGCTTTTGTGTGGTTGAGCACAGCTGGAAACTGTTCTCTTCTCAGCTAAAGAAGCTGGGGCCATAAAGCACCAATGACTGCTATGCAATTCTGAAAATTAGTAGCAACTCTCACTGTATGTCAGGCAGAAGCACCATTGCCAGGGTGCCTGTGAGTCTTCATTAGAGAGGCAGGAATAGTTTCAATATCTTTGCAAATGGAAATAACAGAAGCACTAGTTATAACAGTTAATTAAAAAGTTGGAAATTTTTAGAGAAAATGTTGATATCATTTAGTCTTTTTGGCAAGTCTGCCATTTAATCTTGTCTAAGTTTCATAGTTTTGTTTTCACACTGTTTTTTAAAAATAAAGTCTATTTCCTAAAAATATCCATAGGAGACTTGGAAAATGCTACAAATGCTAAATTGCTTTAATAATAAAGAGTAAAATTAAAGATCAGAAAGTGACCTTTTTTTCAAGCTTCATAAGACTGTCTACATTTGCAGTAGATATTTTTATGTTATTATTAGCTGGGTGAAAAGTCCTCACCTACCAAATTTTTAAGTTATATAGGGCAACATTCTTTGCCATCATGGGCTTAAGATTTTACAAAGTGTTTATATTTTCTTATTAAATGAAATCTCAAAAATTTTAGAATATGTACACTTGCGGAGTTTGTGGAACATGGAGCCTCCCTCTCCCTACTCTGCTTTCAGAAGGATGTCAGTCCTTGAAAAAGAAAACACATAGGCACCCTAGGGGCTCCAGACCCACCAGTTGTTATTTATTCCATTAACCTTCATGAAAACGTCCGTGAGGATGTCTGATTTTGACTTTCAGTTAAAACCAAATGTATATGACTTCAGTTTTCTTTTTCTGCTCAGTATGCATTGTTACGCTTATTTTTGACATTAGAAAGAAAAAATTGTGATGCAACGAATAAAAGTAGGCAAATGACCTCAGATCTTCCTTACATTTATTTCTGGAGGTATTCTAAGCAGCAGTACCTGTGGCTGTGGAAGTAATAGTTTATTTTCACATGAAATAATGGTGAACGTCTGTATTGAAAGTTATATAAAGCTGGGCTGCACCTAGCTATTGATACAAAGTATATAAAGCATATAAACAGTCTTAGAAGATTCAAAGCACTATTCACTTAAAGCTAAAGAGAATCTGACTGAAACATGCATGTCTGACTTTAAAAATTTGAGTGCAGTATAGATATTTGTGCTGACTCTCCTTGACGCCAATAGTTTCTGTAGCAATTCTGTTTGCAGAAGGATAAGCTATTAAGCATAGGGACAAACATTACTAGTAAGAAAATAAATAAGCCTATTATAGGATTCCCAGTGATGTGAAAATATACTAAACTGTTATTTATATTTTGTTCTTCCAAGAAAAGAATTCTTGCAACTATTTCCACCATGTGAAGTATTCAAATAAAATATTATTTTATGCAGTAGGAACAAGATGTTTAATACTTTTGACATAATAGCATTACAACTAGCTCAAATATTAGCTCAACTTTTCAATGTCAATATCAGAAGTTAATGAACACATTATATCTGCTACAATGCAACATCATCTTCTGTATGTAAGATCAATGAAAACAAGGGTCCATGTATTTTTAGTAATATTTCACAGAAAGTCAGCTTCTCATAGCAGTGAAGAACTTGGGCAAAATAATCACACAATCTTGTATGTCAACCTGTGCTCTGTTATTTAATTGCTGAAGTACTTGCAATTAATGATTTAACTGTTCAGTTCCTCAAGTTTCCCAGTTGTACAGGTAGAATGTATGGGCGTGCCAAAAAATGGGCACACAATTTAAGTATGACATTCACTCAAAAGATGGTGTTGATCAAATGAATGCTGGTGTCTTCATGCGACAGGCAGGACGGTCAAAGAAAATGGCAGATGCTTGGTTGAGTCAACGTCATGCTACACATTGCTACAGTAATTTAATTCAACTTTGAAAAGTCATATATAACTAACATCTCATAAAATGTGTATACATTTTTTGTCACCCTCTGTAGCTGTATCATAAGGCTGTTATGAAGATTAAAATGTGATGCACATAAATTTTGGAAGACAGTGTTAATTACTAGTATGTTTTAAATATTAGGTTTTGATCACTATTGTTTACAAACAATATTTTTTGAGACTGTATTAAATGTCTGCTATGTCGGAAAGATGTGCATAATATTTTATATGTCATGCCTATTAATTATTGAATATGCATATTACATTAATATTAAGCAAGTGTAACAAATTATATAAAATGTGTTTATTTTTATTCTTAAAATGCAAATATTTCACTTGAAGATTCTTAGATCCTATGATTTTTAGATTTGAAATTTCAATCGTATTTTTTGTTTTGCATAATAAATTACTATTATTGTCTTCTTTACGGGATTAATGCAAAAGTTTGCTAACACTTTTGACACTTGACTGTGGAAGTTGTCTGCTAGTCACCTTTCAACCTTGCCAGCAAATCCAATCAGCTTAAGAGCATTTTAATGTACCTATGTGAGTCCTCAGAATTTAAAATTAGGAAAGAAAGCAGGTCTTGTGACATTCTTAAGAGGCATTCAATGGTGACTCTTGAAATGATTGAATTAGTTTAATTTAAGCTGCAATTTGATAGAAATGCTTTCCAGCTTAAAAACAGATACTCCACTAACACCCGTAATGTAAGGAAGGTTATATGCTGTGCATTTCTAATGCAATAGAAAAGCAGTGGAGTCAAACAAAATCATTTTGTCGTCAGTAATCAGGTAGAGGTTGCCCTAGATGTTCTAGAACTCAATTTTTAATTTAACAAGAAAGCTTAAGTGTATAGTAGGGTATTTTATACACTAGTCAGCTCTTTTTACTTAGAAAATAAGTGCAGTATTTTGCTTCACTGTGCTCTTGAGTCAAAAGCTTTAGAAAGTATATGAAGAATCTGATTCTGAGTGAATTGAGGGTAAACTGAAATGAAAAAGAGGGAGAGCTGCTTTTAACATAACCAGATGGTAATTTTTACTAGTTGGCTGTGTACTGAAAATCACATTTTCTGGAAGGGAAGTATACATTATAGACTGGCACAACTAAATGTGTAAAATCATCCCCAAAATAGATTAAACATATTCTTTAGCTTTAAAGTAAAGTTATGATAAACTTGTATAGTGTATGGTTTTCTTTAGGGTAAAGATGGTAACAAAGACTAACAATGTAATCAGAAGTTCTGTTGAAATTAGAACTGAGTTGATATTCAAACATTTGACATTATGTCCTGAAAAATTGAATTTGCTCCTTATATGCCAATTTCAGGATAAATAATAAATTTTGTATAATAATTTAATAATAATTGCTTTCTTTTTCTACTGAGATCTCAAGCAGTTTCACTAACACACACCCTAGATTTCTTAACTAAATTGTTGATAACAGCTAAACTCTAGTCATCCTGGGGTAGACATTTTTAAGTCTGCTAAATTATTCATTAAATAGCTTATTTCAGTTCTTTATACAATCAGTAGAGTTGCAATGACTTTACTTGAAAACCATTAAAACTCACATATCAAATGTCCAGAAAATATAAATATGTATTAATAATTACCATATAATAAGTTTTATTTGTCTTGTTTTTGGCATGGCTACTCAAAATGGACACAAAAACGTTGCCTGATTTTTTGATCACTGATATGGTGGATCTGATATGCTCTTTCAAAAAAACAGTAATGGTCTTTTAACCTTTCTAGTAGCAGATACCTAAATATTTTCATCAAGAAATAACTGAAACACTGTTTCAACACAGCACTGCAAATAAATATTAGAGCACTTCCACACTTTGGTAAAGGCTACTGCACAAACTTGACATTATTGAACAGGTCCAATGTATTTTTCAAAGGTGTATAGATCAAAGAAGAACAGAGTGCAATGTTATGCAGCCAAGTGTGCACTATTTAAAACTCATTCTTTGCATATTCTGGATATTAATCCTTGTCAAATATATAATTTTCAAATATATTCTCTCATTTTCTGGGCTGCCTTTTAATTGTGTTAATATATTTGATGTACTTACAAAATTTATGAGTTCTAGTTTGCTAATTTTTTGGTTTGTTGTCTGTGTCTTTAGTGCCACGTCTGAGAAATCATTGCCAAATGCTGTGAAGGTTTTACTCTATGTTTTTGTCTAAGAGTTTTATAGGATTTTTTTCTTTTGTTTTATATTTAGGTCTTTGATCCATTTTGAGTCAATTTTTATATATGTTCTAGGGAAGGGTCCAGCTTTATTGTTTTGTATGTAGATAGTTTCCCCACAACCACCATTTAAAAAAAAAAATACTTATTTTCCCCATTGATTAGTATTGGCATCACTATAAAAAATTATCTGACCATATAGGTGAAGATTTATTTCTGAGATATCTATTTTACTCTGTCTGTGTGTCTACCTTTATATCAGTGCCATCCTGTTTTGATAACTGGAGATTTGCAGTAAGTTTTGAAATCAGAAAGTGTGAGTCCTCCTACTTTGTGTTTCTTTTTCAAGATTATTATAGCTATTCAGGATCACTTGAGATTCCCTATGAATTTTAGAATAGAGTCTTTCTGCAAAAAATGTTGGAATTTTGAAAAGGATGGCATTGACTCTGTAGAGTTCTTTAGTAAGTCTTGACATCTTAACAATATTGAGTCTTTCAATCCGTGAACATGGGGTGTCTTTCCATTTATTTATGTCTTATTTAATTTGCTACAACAATATTTTGAGTTGTTATTTTCTAATGTGTTGTATTTCGGGTTAAGTTAATCTCTATCTTATTCTTTTTGATGCTATATATACATGGAATTGTTTCATTAATATTTTTCTGATGTGCATTATTGGTATATACAAATGAAGCTAATTCTTACGTGTTGATTTTGAATCCTTCTATTTTCCTAAATTTGTTCTTAAGTTTCAACATTTTGTGTGTTGAATCTTTAGTCTTGTCTATATAAAACATCATATCACTTGCAAACAAAAATAACTTTACTTATTTCTTTCTAATTTTGATGTCTTTTATTTCTTTCTATTGCCTAATTTCTCTGTCTATAACTTCGAATACTATGTTCAATAGATGTGACAAAAGTAAAACTCGTGGCTTTGTTTCTGATCTTAGAGTAGATCTTTCTGACTTTCATCTGTGAGTATGATTTTTGCTACTGAATTTTCATATTTGGTTTTTATTAGGTTGAAGTAGTTTCCTTTTTTTTAGTTTGTTGAGTATTTTTATTATAAATAATGTTAAATTGCCAAATGCTTTTTCTATATCACATGAGACACACGTGTTTTTATGATATATTACATTGCTTGGTTTTTATATGTTGAACCATCCTTGCATTCTAGGAATAAATTCCTCTTAGTTTTTTTGTTTTTTTGTTTGTTTTGTTTTTTGGGGGTTTTTTTGAGTTGGAGTCTCACTCTGTCGCCCAGACTGGAGTACAGTGTCATACTCCTGGCCACTGCAGCCTCGACCTACTGGGCTCCGGCAATCCTTCCCGCCTCAGCCTTCCAAGTAGCTGGAACTACAGGCATGCACTACCACGCCCGGCTAATTTTGGGGATTTATTGTAGAAATTAAGTCTCGCCAAGTTGCCCAGGCGGGTCTCGAACCTGTGGGCTCAGGCAATTCACCTACCTCAGCCTCCCAAAGCACAGGATTATAGGCTGAGCCACTGAGCCTGGGTCCTCTTAGTATTTTGATATGCTGCTGCAATTGGTTTGTTAGTATTTTGTTGAACAGTTTTGCATCAGTGTTCATAAAAGATACTGATTTGTTGTTTTATTTTCCTGCTGTATCTTTTTCTGGTTTTGATAGTAGAGAATGCTGGCCTCATAGAAAGTATTCCCTCTTCTGTAATTTTTTAGTAAAGTTTGACAAGGATTGGTGTTAGTTCTTTATATTTTTAGTATAATTCACACATGAAGACATTAGGTCCAGAGTTCTTTTTGTGT
This sequence comes from Carlito syrichta, assembly GCF_000164805.1. Classification (NCBI taxonomy): domain Eukaryota; kingdom Metazoa; phylum Chordata; class Mammalia; order Primates; family Tarsiidae; genus Carlito; species Carlito syrichta. The sequence continues at coordinate 197,790 of NW_007248099.1, read as the reverse complement.
TGGTAAGTTTTGATCCAATATCCTAACTAATTATAGATCTATTTATATTTTTCTATTTTTTCATGATTTAATATTGGTATATTATGTGTTTCTAGGAATTTGTCCATTTTATCTGTTATCTAATTTTTGACATATAATTTTTTATAGTCTTCTATTATAATCCTTTTTATTCTATAGAATCAAGAGTAAAGTCTTCACTTTCACCTGTGATTTTAGTCTTCTTTCTTTTTTCCTCATTTGTATAGCTAAAGGTTTGTCATTTTGTTGATCTTTGTGAACCAACTTTTGGTTTCATTGATTTTTTTCTATATTTAAAATTCTCTAGTGCATTTATCTTTGCTGCAATCTTTATGATCTCCTGCCATCTGCTGTCTTTGGGTTTAGTTTGTCTTCTTGTAAGTGTGGGTTGTTGATTTGAGGCTTTCTTCTTTTTTAATGTAAACATTTAGAACTATAAATTTCCCCCTGCATCCCATAAATTTTTTTTTTCATCTCTAAGCATTTCCTAATTTTTCTTGTTTTTTTAATCCATTAAGTTTGTTTAGAGAGTCTTTTTAATTTTCATGAAAACTGAATTTTCTAGTTTTCCTTCTCTTGTTAAATTCTAACTCCATCGTATTATGACAGGAAGATATTTTCTATGATATCGATATTTTTAAATCTGTTGAAGTATGATTTGTTATGTTGTGGCTTTTTAAACTTATATTATAAAAAATTTTGATTAATATAATTTTGAAATCTCTTATTGAATATATTTATAAATCGAATGTGCTACTTTCTCTTGGATTTGTTTTATAAACCAGTTTAATCTTAATATGTTGACTTTAATAAATTTATTTTGATCCTTGTTATTTTTGTAGAACTTATTGCATTACATAATATGTTAGCAATTGATGTGTTAATAATGCCCTTTGGATATTAAACTGATGTGTTAATAATGCCCATTGGATATTAAACTACTTTTTACAGCAAGAAAAATTGATGTGTTAATAATGCCCATTGGATATTAAACTACTTTTTACAGCAAGAAAAATTAAATAGTAAATAACTTCTTAGGGGTTACAGGTTTTAAAAGAACAAGTTGGAGTCTGAATATTTCTAGGAAAAGATTTGATTCTCTACATTTGTCTGCTCCCACTTCAACTTTGCTGGAGTATTTAACATAAGAATAATGCCAACATCAAATGAAATTTGAAGATAACCTATTGAATCTATAGAGAGATTGATGAACTGATGAGAAGTTGTAGAAGTGTGCGCTACTGATGTTCAACACACAGTTTGATACTGGTGGTGGTTTTGCATGTGAGCAACTTAAGGCACCCTTTTGGCTATATTTCTGTTTCAATGTTGCTGATGACAGCTAGGGAATTTCCTTGTAGCTGGTATCTGTGGATTATTTTTTTCTTCTTGAAATAAATATTTTCTCAAGGTATAAGAAAACTGTCAACCATCATTACAGAATTTCTAAAATGACTAACTTTTTAAAAAGCTATTGCTGAATCCTTTAAAAAATTAAACAAGCTTATAAAGTATGTTTCTGATATTTGGGTTCATCTTTTGATAGTGTAAGTTACTAAACACTCCATTTAAGGGTTAACAAAATTATAGAGGCTAGACTTTGGGGAGGAAAGATGTTGGTTTGGGTCAACATATCTTTGAATTTTGTCCAAACACATGTATTTGGGATACTGGCTCTAGAATGATAGGGTCAATTTTGGGAATGACTAGGCTTTTGTGAAAGATGTTTACAAAGAAATGACCTTTAAAGCTGGCTCATTTTTTACTCCAGGATAGATTGAGATGGGGTATATTAGGCTCAGTTTAATTTGCCTAGGGGTAAATAACTAAATGGTATTTTTTTTCCTCATGAAATACTGAAAATTAATTGTTTTGTAGTCCATTGCTTACATGGAAATAAATAATTGTGTTCTGAGCTGAAAGAATAATACTGGAATAGAATATTACTATGGGGGCTGAGGTAGGAGTTTTATTTATGCTTTTAAACTACATCAGACATATATACATACATCTTCTTGTTCTTTGTCTTGTAATTGTCTTTGTCACTCAGTGTTTAAATTTATGTGTCAACTTGACTGAACAATGTGATGCCTAGATTTTTGAGGGTGTTTCCAGAAGAGATTAACATTTGAATCTGTAAACTGAGCAAAGAAGATCCACTGTCACCAAAGTGGGCAGCCACTGTCTAATCTACTGATGTCCTGAAAATAACAGAAAGGCAGAGGAAGGGTGAATTTTCTGTTTGAACTGAGATATCCATCCATGACGCCTTTGAACGTTTGCACTCCTAGTTTTGGGGGCTTCAAACTCAGATTGACTTATGCCACCTGTTTTCCTGGTTCTACAGCTTACAGATATCAGCTAAAGATACTTCATAGCTTCCATAATTGTGTGAGCCAAGGCTCATAATAAACGTCATTTCCAACCGGGCTCGGTTGCTCAGGTTGTCATCCCAGCACTTTAGGAGGCCGAGGCGAGTGAATTGCCCGATCCTGAGGGTTCGAGACTCACCCGGGCAAGTTGGCGAGACCTAGTCTCTACAATAAATCAAAAAATTAGCCAGGCGTGGTAGCGCGCGCCTGTAGTTCCAGCTACTTGGAAGGCTGAGGCGGAAGGATTGCAGGAGCCCAGCTGGTCAATGCTGCGGTGGCTTGGAGCGTGCCACGCACGCCGGTCTGGGAGACAGAGTGAATCTCCAACTCAAAAAAAAAAAGAAATCTTCTCATTTCTCTCTCTCTCTCGGCACCTCTCCCTTTCATCTCTCATTTATATCTATTTGTCTATCTATCATCTACCAATCTTCATCATCATCATCTATCTGCCAATCATCTGTATCTATCATGTCTATTAATCTATCATATATCTGTTATCCATTATCTATATCTATCTATTATCTATCTATCATCTATATCTATCTATCTCTGCCTCCTGTTGATTCTGTTTCTCTGAAGAATCTTGCCTAATACAGTGATTGTAAAAAAAAAGAAAAAGGTTTTTAATGGTAGTTAATGAATTCCTCACACTAGATCCTTATCTAATTTTCTAAATTCTGTATTTTTTGGTCAGAGTTCTTCTTTGCCTGTTAACTGTACCACTTCACTTCCTGTAGAGTTGCTTGTCATTAAGCAGTGGTAGTAAGTAGGGCAGGTGTGGGAGTGTAGATCTCTAACTTTGTGGCTTCATCCATTGGACCACATCATTACAATGGGAAGAAGTGACAGGCAGCCATCATGTCTAAGAACACACAGGCTCTGTGAGGTCTGTTGATTTACCAGCTATTCCCTTCTTCATGCTTCCTTGCTCTTGTTCTCAAGCTGCTCCAAGACTCAAATGTTCCACAGCGGTGACATTAAGGAAAATGCATGCTGCTTTGTTCACCAATATTATTTACTGTATTTGCAGACTGCCTTTTTCATTATATTCCCCATAACACACAGGGCCAGCTGTGGGAAAATGTGGGAACCCTTTACTGAAAAGAAAAAAATAATAATAAATTAAGAATACCAACACAAGAACAGCAAAGCATTAAACCAAGTGCAAAAACTTCCTCAGCTCTGGACCCTTTGGGACTGCACAGGTTATATGCTCACGAAGCTGACCCAATGGACATGAGGGAGCCACACCAAGATTAATCTGGAGTTTTATCAGAGCAGTTTTGTTCTGTGCTGGACTTTTCATTCCATGTATTCCAGTTGCACCGTTGATTGTCCCCTATTTCATTCTTGTAACTTCAAGAATGTCATTACTCTGCAGCTTTTCACATTCAAAAAATAGAACTTAGTGGCTAACATCTGTCCTCATAAGTCCACTCATTTGGAACCTTCCATATCTATATCATAACATGCATAACATTTTAAAACAATTGTAATTATTTGGTCATAACTACCTATTTTCAGATATTGTGCACTATAAAAATATTTCTTAGCAATTTACCTTTCCGTCCTGAAGTGAAAAAATGTTCCATTCTGGTATAAATTACCCGTCATGACTCACCATGCTTCATGGTTCTTGTCAAATTTCTGATTTCCTTGTATTATTAAGTTATGTCTTTAGGTCACTATTCCTTGATCAGCACTCTCCCTTTGTGCCCCACTTAAAAAATATATAGGTAAGACTACTAATTCAACTTAAATTGTAATTATATCATTGTTTTATCCATCATTTGCCATTGTAACTGAGTTGTCCAAAGCTTCGGTGCAAAAGATCATAAAATTTGGCCTGATCAACACAAGTTTTTGCTTTAAATGGTATTAGAAATGTATAAATCCATTATAGCTAATTTTTACCTCAGTTGCTAATGTTTCTGTTGCATGATTTTCTTAATAATATTCTCATTGTGTTGGTATAGTTGAAATGTATCAAATACAGTCAAGTCAACAATACGAATTTCTTCTCTGCCAGTTGAAGACACGGATGTCTATGAAGACACTTATGTCTATGATGACCAGGAGAGTTCTTAAGAATATAATTATGCCTGTAAATGTGTCTCTGAAAAAACTTTTGAAAATACCCCTTCTTTGGTCTCATTGATAACTGACTAAAGTCTGAACTTAATTAAAGGTATTATTTATATTATTTGTGCATTCTTGTAAGTGGTATCTTTTGACTTAGTTTATTCAAGTGACTGGGGGTGGCATGAACATTTTTCCAACTAGAATTCACTTCAGTTACTATAAACTCTCCCAAGTGGCCAATGTATGCAAGAGTATGAAGTACCACCTGTTGAAGCAATGTATCTGTTATAAATTAACTCCCAGCACCCTCTGTTTCCAGGGTCATATGACATTTGAACTGAAGTGATAATAAATGATTTCTTAAATTCACAAGAATCTGGCAAAAGGTGAGTTTTAAGGGAGAGGACATATCCTAAGTATTTATATATATAATTACAATATATTTGAAATAAAATATTTGAGAGCAAAAGTAGGAGTTTTCAAACAATGCTAATTTCTGTCAGCACACAGCACCCATAACCCCCTCCATGAACAGAAACCAGAAAAAATTGAATATGAAATTTTATGAGCTATTGTAAGATGACACAAGTTCTACGATGTGTGAGAGAAAACATGAAGGGAAATAATTAGTACAGGCTGTGATGAGCAACACGGCAAGTAATGAAGTCTCTCTTAGCCTTATCGTCTCTAATTGTAAAATTGGAAATATTTTGTAAGTTTTCTGCAAACTTAGGTTTTAATTGTGATTGGCATGAAACTGTTTCTCTTTCAATGTTATCTCTATTACTCCAGCCTTTTGCCAGGTCTTAGTCACGAATGTCAATTTGCCACTTATGCAAACACATGTTTCCTTGGAGGTGGCAAAGTGCAGTGACTAGTCAAATGGGTTCTGAATATGAACAATCTAGATTCAAATCCTACTTCCTCTACTTTCTAATGGTGTGATTTGTGCCCAATAGTTACTCTCTGAGCCTCATTTTTCTCAACTGGATTGTTCTGAAGATAAAAGGAGTTAATAGGTAAAAATATAAGTCTGTGGCACATTCAGATCCTCAAGAAATATGTTGTGTTGGTATTATTTTGAGAACACAATAACAATGAGATTTGAACAAATCAAGTGACCCTCGACGGAGCTGAGTCAAATGAACATCTTTTTGCTTTAAAGGGTGATTAAGAAAGCCTTATTGAAAGAGAGGAGGAGTTAGATTGTGTGTGAGAGGAGTGATAGAAAGTGGGCTAAAAATTCAGAAATTCGTTCTGGACTCTTCACTAGTAATGAAGTCCAAAGGTTAATTAAAAAACATTAAATATTCCAACATAAAAATAAACATGCAACTTTATTTAATTTTAATAGAGTTTAATTTTCGAGCAGTTTTAGGTTCACAGTAAAATTGAGCAAAAAATATGAAGTGTTTTTTTTTTTTTTTTTTTTGAGTTGGCGTCTCACTCTGTTGCCCAGGCTGGAGTGCCGTGGCACACTCCTGGCCACCACAGCATCGACCTGCTGGGCTCCGGCGATCCTTCCGTCTGAGCCTTCCAAGTAGCTGGAACTACAGGCGCACGCTACCACGTCTGGCTAATTTTCGAATTATTGGAGAGATGAGATCTCGCCAAGTTGCCCGGGCTGGTCTCGAACCCATGGGCTCAGGCAATCCACTCACCTCAGCCACCCAAAGTGCTGGGATTACAGGCTGAGCCACTGAGCCTGGTCGTGAAGTGTTTGTTTTTAAAGATTTTTTTTTGCAGTTTCAATATTTTGGTTATTCTCATTAGACCTAATCAATGGTAAAATTATTTTTTCCTAGATATATTAGTTCAATGTTAAGTTACAGGAATCTCTTCAATTGGAAAGCATTTTTTAATATTGTCAGAAATTTTTTCCTGTATGAGCACATACTTGCCTGTATTTGGTGTTGTTCAGCTTTAATTATTTTATTGAATTTTATTTTATTGAAGCACAATGTCACCTTTCTGTGCAGCAAATCACTAAATTTATTTATATCTTGTAAAAAAAAAAAAAGTTAAACAATACTCAGAACAATATGGTTTTGAATTTTTTTATTTCTTAACAACTGATGGGTATATATTAAAGCCACACAGGTTTTACAATACAGAAAGACCTTAAAACTTTACTTCTTGGCAGGGTGCGGTGACACACACCTATAATCCCAGTGGGAGAGTGAGGCAGGATGATTGCTTGAGCCCAGGAGTTGGAGACCAGCCTAAGCAACATAAGGAGATCTCAGCTTTACTAAAAGTAAAAATAAAAATGAAAGTAAAATTGAAAATAAAACCAAGCTCGGCGTGGTGGCACACACCTGTAGTTCCAGATACTCAGGAGGCTGAGGTGGAAGTATGCCTGAGTCCAGGAGGTCAAGGCTGCTGTGAAGGTAAACCATGATTACACCACTGCACTCCAGCCTGGGCAACAGAGTGATATCCCCGACAACAATAACAACAAAAAAAGAAACGCACAAAAATTCTACTTCTTATCCTCTAGCTCTTTAAATCATTATCATTAATTATATTGCAAATTACTCTTCAGTGTGGTTACAATAGTTTGATTAGTCACATTTATCAAATTCACATTTATATTCATTGGTAAATGCAATATTTGAATGAATGTTCATATCCAGATATTTGGATATTTTGTATAATTTTTATCATTTATTTCATGTTTTATTGCATTATGATTAAAGATGCAGTTTTATAAAATGTCAACTCTTAAATATTTGTTGATCCTTGCTATGTGGATTGGTATAGGGTAACTTTTTATGAGTTCTATGTATTTCAAAAGTCTAAGCTTATCCTATACGTTTTTTTAGAGTTCTCCATATTTTCATTGTATCAAACAGCTTGATTGTGTTGTCCATATCTCCATAACATTACTGAGAGTCTGCCTCATCTATCAAACAAATCAAGTCAAAATATTCCACCATAATTGTGGATTTAATTATTTTTTTCTTATAATTCAGATTTTACTTTAGTTTATTTAATGAGATATTAATATCACTATATAGTCTTATTTTTTCATGATTCATTTTATATCCCTCAATATTTAACATTTCTGTGCCATTACATCTTACATTCTGTCTTTTAATAGTGATTTTAATCTACTTATACTAAATATGATTTTGACACATACAGATATATTTCTACATTTAAAAAATTTATGTATTTACTCTTTTACCTTTTTCATTTCTTGTCTTTCATTGACTTGATAGCATTTTGGAGGGGGATTATCTGTTTGTTTGTTTTCCCATTCCACCTGCCTCTCTTTGCATTGCTCTTCATCCAGTGTTTATTCTTAAATGTTAAACATTCACCTTTGCATTAACAAAGTATAATTTTAGTCAATAATCTCTTTCTACCTAAACAATTTAAGGGCTATAGGAAATTTTAGATTTAATTATCACTCTGTTTTTATGTCATTTCTATTTCTGAATACAATTATACTTTGTTTTTAAATCTCACACTAGTCATCCTCCTTAATATTATCGTTGTTAGTTTTGGACATTGATTATTTACTTTACCAACATATTTCCCAGCATCTATGTAACTCAGTGTCTCCTGACTCCCACTCCTTTCTTATTAAAGAATGTTATTCTTACTGGAGCACATCTTTTGGTACTCTCCAGTATGTACTAAAAATGTAAATGCAATAATTTGTTTGAAAATATTTTTATTTTATGTATCTAACTCTTAAATAATAATTTAGAAATGTTTGAAGACTTAGATTGATAGATATTTTCTCCTGTAACCTTGAAAAAATCCTACTGTGTTCTATAGTCTTAGGATACTTGAAATTATGTGAAAGTGCACAATTACTAGATTGCAGTGGTGTGGGTGGAAATCTTTCCCCAAAAGGTACTGAAGTCCAAAGCCCCGATATCTGTGACAGTGACCTTGTCTGGAAATAAGGTCTCTGCGGATGATCAAGTTAAGATGTGTCATTTGGATTGGCTTATTCCAATATGATCGTATCCCTACAGAAAGAAAAAATTTGGACCCAGAGACAGACGTGCATAAAGGAAAGATAATGTGATGACACAAGAAGAATGCCACCAATAACCCAGGTGCACGAGAAGCTAGGAGAGCGGATTCTCTGGAACAGCTTTCCTCACAGCTCTAGAAGGACCCAGCCCTTCAACACCATGATTTCAGACTTTTAGTTTCTCCAATTGTGAAACAATATATCCCTGTTGCTTAAGCAATCTTGTTTGTGATACTTCATTGGGGCAGCTCCAGGAAACTATAGAAATGCAAATATTTCCAGTAGCAGATATCCTTTTTCCTTTTTTTTTTTTTCTGAGTCACAGTCTCACCCTGTCACCTAGGTGGGAGTACAGTGGCATGCTCATGACCACCACAGCCTCAGCCTGCTGGGTTCAGGCAATCCTTCTGCCTCAGCCTTCCAAGTAGCGGGAACTACAGGCTCACGCTACCATGTCTGGCTAATTTCCTTTTATTTACTGTAGATACGAGGTCTTGCCAAGTTGCCCAGACTGGTCTCGAGGCCCTTGGCTCAGGCAGTCCTCATGATTCGGTCTCCTAAAGTGCTGGGATTACAGGCTTGAACCAACACCATGTCTGACCATTCTTTTTCTTTCTTGAGGGTTTAGGATGCACTTTGGGCATTAAGTAGCAGTTTGGTAGATACCATCAGGCCAGCTCCTGTCAGATAATGGCAGGTTTATCTTTCAGCCCCTCCATTTCTGCTGATTGCTGCTCATGACTCATATGACACTGTCCCCCATTCTCTAGGTAAATAAGTAACAGTGGATATAGCCACCAGTGTGCTGGAGTCCTGGATAATTTATGCTTCATGTAAAAGTGCAGAGAAGGGCTCTTGCAACTTTTTATTATCATAGCTAACATAAGATAGGTATCCAGGTAGTGCCGTCAGGGCCCCATTGGCTTTTAGAAATTTTAATAAAATTGATTTAAAAATAAGATTATGCTGTACAGTCTATATAACCCCGAGTTTCTATTTTTTTTAGGATACGTTTTTCAAAAGATAATCCTCAATTCCCACACAAAGACAGTTTGCCATATATCCTAGTTTGTCTAGAAATTTCAATAATTGGTGGAAGTAGATTCAAAATTGGACTTTCCAAAGTACAGTTGGCCCTCTGTATCTGTGGGCTCCATATTCACAGATTCAGCCAACTGTTGATACAAAATGGTGTTCTCAGGATGAGCAGACCAAGTGTTCAGAGGGTCGGCTTTTTGTTTCCCCAGGTTATGCAAGGCCAGTGGTGGGACATGCGCATCTGTGAGTTCTGGAATCCACAGGGCCCGGCAATAATGGCCCATGGAGACAAAGGAATGACTGTATATACCAATGGTGAATAAGCACTGAAAATTTGCTTAGCATTCTTAACATTAGGAAAACGCAATGAGAACTCCAAGGAGGTCCCCTATATAGAGACTAGCAAGGCTAAAATAAAACCATAGAAGACAGTGTGCTCACGAGTATATGAAGACATTTCAACACCCTTGCATTGTTGGTGAGAATACAAAAATGATACAGCTGCATTTTTGCTTTGGGGAGTTCCCTTTAAATTGAAATATACATTGAATCATATCACCCAACTATCCCATTCTAAATGTTTACCCAAGATAAATAAAAACATGCTCATATACAGACCCATTTGCAAATGTTTATAGCAGTTTTATTCACATAGCCCCAGACTAGACATAACTCAGATGCCCATTCAGTGGTAAACGGATAATAGGCAGAACACTCTTCTGTAATAAGAAAGAATAGTTTATAGACATATATAACAATATATATAAACCTCCAAAGTTTTACATTAAGTGAAAAAAAACAAAGCAAAAAGGCAGTGTAGTGTATGAGTCCATCTGTACGACGTTCTGTATTAGATAAAGCTTCAGTCATAGAAATTTGATCAAGGATAGACAGGGATTGGGTCTGGGGTGGGGATGAGATCGATTACAAAGGAGCACAAGGTATCATGGTCCATTCAGTCTGCTATGATAGAATGCCGCAGACTGGGTAGGTTATAAACAACAGATTTATTTCTTACAGTTCTGGAGGCTGGAAGTCCAAGATCAAGGTGCTAACAGATTAGGTGTCTGATGATTCCTGCTTCCTAGTTCAGTCTTTTTGCCGTGTCCTCATGTTGCAGAAGGAAGGAATATCTTCAGGGTCTCTGTTACAAAAGCAGTAATCTCATTCACGAGATCTCTGTCCTCATGACCCACTCACTACCCAAGGCTCTACCTTTGTATTGAGTTCTAGGTTACCATTGTATTGAGTGCTAGGTTACTTTCTTTCTTTTAAAATTAGGTTTCAACATACAAATTTTAGGGTGATGCAAAAACTGATTCTATAGCACAAGGGAAATTTTAGGGTGAGAACATATTCAATATCTCCATTGAGGTGGCTGTTACACTAAGGTAAACATTTGTCAAAAGTTATTGAACCAAATACTAGAAAATCTCATTATATGTTGCCATTGTTTGAATGAATTCCCCAAAACGGATGTGTTGGAATTGTAATCCCCAATAAAACAGAGTTGAGAGGTGAGGCCTAATGGAAGGCATTTACGTCATGAGGGTTCTACACTAATGAGCAGATTAATGCTGATTACAAAAGATCTTGAAGCTGGGGATTAAATCTCTTACTTTCTCACCTTCTCTTTGCCCTTCGAAATTCTACCTGGATATGAAACAGCAAGAAGGCCCTTGGCAGATGCCTGCCTCCTCCATCTTGGACTTCCCAGTCTCCAAAGCACTAAGGGATTTATTTATAAATTGCCCAGTCTCAGGTATTCTGTTGTAGCTGCACAAAGTGGACTAAGATATGTGTATACTGCATTTCAACAAATGTCAATGAAAATTGAACTTTCACCACAATAAAGGAATCCTTGAATCAATAAGAATTGCTGTGAGAAGGGACATGGACAGATGCTATAAAGACAGAAAGAACTAGATTGGAATATTGAGAGCAGAATGTACCCAAAGGCCTGACGTCTTGGACCTCCCAGGATGGAAGCAGTGGGAACGGAAGGCTCCTACATTTGTGGTCTCAGAGGGGAATGGGATTTTTTTAGTGGAGGTGTAAAGATATGAGCAGCCATTTATTTTGTACAAACTGAACATGCCAATTTTCTATAAAAACTAAATTGAGAAGAGCCTAAAATGTAATGTACCCTTCAGGATGTCAATCATGGATAAACTTGACCTACAGAATCTATGCAGACTTTTGAGAAGCCAGTAATTTACTCTCTTATATAGATATCCCTAATTCAGGATTTAGGGGCTGGTAAATGATCACAAGTCTGCAATCAAATAATCCATGATTGAATTTCGAGACACATGATTCGAGATGACTCATTTGAAGTGTTGAATGTGTGTAGCTGATACAGCTACTAACAGAAGAAACTGACATTTTGTCAGCTTTTAGAAATTTAGCCATTCAAATGTGTAAAGCACTGTTTGATGACACAGCCAGAAATAAGGACGTTTTTATATTTCCTTTTTTTTCAGTGTTTTGCATAATCTAGAGAGTTATACATTTCTGGCTAAGAACTAAATAGACTTTTTCTTAAGAAACAAAAGAATCCCAGAGCTAAAAATGTGTAGAAGAATACGTATGTGATCAGATCTGCTTGGTTTCTCCATTGTCTTTTTGTTGGCACTTTAATTTCTTTCAGAATTTAAATAGAGTATCTTGTCCTTATGCATTTTTAGAGATCCAGTGCTGGAATAATATTTATTTATTCAGTATTGACATTTTGGGAGCATTATGTTTTCTGAGATCTGAATCTTCAAGTTGTTCTTGAATACTTTAAATTGTATTTTCAGGCTAGATTCAATTTTGTTCTGATTTTATTTGAATTTGTTACTTGAAGTGAAAATTGTACGTGATAGTAAAAGGCTAAGTGCTTTGAAATGAGTATTCCTAGATAGTGAAATACTGGTTTAAATTCTGGACCTTCCAGTTGTAGCTGCATTACAAAGCACACGTTTCATGTCATCTTTAGTCTCAATGTGCTTATTTGGAAGATGGAAATAATGCACACATTTTGCAAAGTTATATTGCGGGAACACGATCTCAAATACTTAGCATTCAGTAAATGGAAGCCACTATCTCTATCAGTCAATTGATTCATCTAGTTGTTTACCTAACTTTCCTTTATTTTCTTCTCTGCAACCAAAATAAAGCATTAGTTCAAATTCTAGATTGATAGCTTATTAGTTCTGTAACTTTTGTCAAATTATACACTTTTTAAGAGTCTAAAATTTCACATTTATAAATGGATATTATAAAATCAGACCTTAAAAGTTATAAGAATCTAGCTTAGTTCTCAGAATATAGTAGGTGCTCATTTAATGACAGTTACTGCTATGTTAAATTTTAGACATCACTACTCTTACTATGGATTGCTTTGATATTTTTACCTTTCTAAAATTATTTTTGTGCTTTCTGAAATATTCACTTTCTTGCTTCAAAACTACATCAGAAATGACATATTTTAATGGAAGATAAAAATCTTACACAGATCAAGCAAGTCATAATGATTTGGAACAAAAAAGCCATAAAATCTCTTGAAAAATGCAAAAACAATTAATGCTATGTTTCACACAAACTACTTATATTCATTATGTGAATGCCAGAAATAACCAGTTTTTAAGGCAATACAGTACAGTTACAGAGGTGTTTTGGTAATTGACATTTTCAGAAAATTATTCCACTATGTGAGTTATGTAAAAAAAAAGTATGGATGATTAATCTAGCATGACATTTTTGTCTTCCTTGATTTACTATTTTGTGCATTATGATCAAATGCATTGTTGTTATACATTTCTTTTAATTGTATTATTTTATAATTCTAAAAAATTATTGTTAGATAACTTAAAAATCAAGAAGGTCATTTGCATGGCTTTTTAAAATAATATTTTTATCATTCAAAGATTATGCATTTCCTTTTAACAGTTTTTTTTTAATGAAATCCATTATTTCATATTTGAAAAAAAGAAACAGCTCCTAGGTGAAGTAAGCATTTTCACTTTTAGTTACTCATATGATATTCTCCTTTATCTATGATATCATATACTTGTTTTAGTAAAAAAAAAAAAAATTGCCTAAAAATAAGTGTTTATCCAAACTATATTTATGTTGGGCATAGATATATTCTGAGTTAAATGAAAAAAAAATGACTTTTCGGGCAACCCCCTCAGGTCCCCTCCTACTGTGGGAGCTTTTCTGTCCTCTCAATAAATCTTGCTTTAAAAAAAAAAAATGACTTTTCGTGTGTCTGGAAATTAAGTATCTGAAAATGAATTCCAGAAGTAAATGATGCCACTTGTAAACATATTGCTACCTCTGACATTAAGGGTATAGAGGAAATTATGACAAGAGTATGACATCATAGATAAATAAGAATACCCCAAAATGACAATGTTTACTTTAAATGGGAGCTATGTATCATATTTTTAAAAGATTAGCCGGGCTCGGTGGTTCAGCCTGTAATCCCGCGCCTTTGGGAGGCTGAGGTGAGTGGATTGCCTGAGCCCGCGGTTCGAGACCCGCCTGGGCAGCAAGACCTCATCTCTACAGTAAATAAAAACAGCCGGGCGTGGTAGCGCGTGCCTGTAATTCCGGCTACTCGGAAGGCTGAGGCGGAAGGATCGCCGGAGCCCGGCAGGTCGAGGCTGCCGTGGCCGGGAGTGGCCACTGCACTCCAGTCTGGCAACAGAGTGAGACTCCAACTCAAAAAAAAAAAGTAAGTAAATAAAAAAAATAAAATAAAAGACAAACAAAATAATTTACTTCATAAGAAAAGTCTGTTAAATAAAAATAGATAATTCCTATAAGATAAAACTATTCTTTCAAAAAGTCTGTGTAAATGGCTTTCTTGATCTTCATTTTGATTTATTGAAGAATACTTCAAAAATTACATCAACATGATTAACTAGGGAAATTAGAGAAATTAGAAAGATATCACAAAGTGACAACAATTTTTAAAACTGCTGCTAATTGCATTCTAACTACTACTAATTTCTATTTGTGCTGATCTAATTATTGCTTTTCTTTTTAATAAAGACATGTGCTTTCACAAGAAAGTACAACGATCTGGAGGAGGTGCTTTGACTTCTTACAGTAAAACCTTGGGGTGGTCTCCGAAGGCCAAGCATTAGCAGTGTCAACACCACCTACTTACGGTAACCACAATGCCACATTCAGAATGAAATAAATAATCAGACTTTTGTGAAGTGTCTTGCAAACTCAAGTTCTTTCTGTGAGTGCAAATGAAACTGGAATTTTTTTTTTTTTTTTTTTGAGTTGGAGTCTCACTGTCACCCAGACTGGAGTGCAGCGGCCGCTCCCGGCCACCACAGCCTCGACCTGCTGGGCTCCGGCGACCCTTCTGCCTCAGCCTTCCAAGTAACTGGAACTACAGGCGCGCGCTACCACGCCCAGCTAATTTTTTTAAAGTTATTGTAGAGATGAGGTCTCACCAAGTTGCCTGGGCAGGTCTCGAACCCGCGGGCTCAGGCAATCCACTCACCTCAGCCTCCCAAAGCACGGGATTACAGGCTGAGCCACCCGAGCCCGGCTAAAACAGGAATTTTAAACACTAAACCTGCCCCCTCCCATATCATAACCTGAACACAAAAGTTGCAAATAGTTTTTAGAATGAGAGTTTCTGATTTTATACTGAATATTATCCCCTCAAATCACATTAAATACATACATATATATATATGAAATTAGAATTTTTTTTCTTGTTAGTGTAAAGGAGAAGAGATTTGTTTTCTCACTCATCACTAGGTTCAGACTGAGGCACCTATAACAAAAGACAGGTTAACGAGAGACAAGCATCCAAAATTATTTAATATGACATGGGAGCCTTCAGAAATGAAGAGCCAAGTAAATACGGTAATCTATATATTTTTCTGCTTAGGTTTGATGAAGAGTAGTTAGTCATGTGGACGTGTTGTTGAATAAAGGGGGTATGATCTAATGGTGATAACTGAGGGGAACTTAGCAAGGCCTGTATGCTCAGATTTTTCTCTGTGTCCTGGGGTGATACACCTTTTCTCTGGGTACAAAGTACACGAGGGTCATATGACTGACTTAGGAAGGGCAGATCATTCTTTTATGGGCTTCTTTCGGGAAGAAGGGTGAGAGAAGGTCAGAGTGGCTTTCTCCCTCTGCTGATTTCTCAAACGCCGTATGCAATATGTCTTGAGCCCCATCATTAGCATATAAAATAATAAGTTACAGATACATTTGTGTCAGAAACCTAGAAAGCATGTTTTATTTCATCAAATTTAAGTTGTTCAGGTGTCCATACCTTGCATATGTTCATTTTATTTTTCACCC
This sequence comes from Carlito syrichta, assembly GCF_000164805.1. NCBI lineage: Eukaryota > Metazoa > Chordata > Mammalia > Primates > Tarsiidae > Carlito > Carlito syrichta. Next base: position 181,959 of record NW_007248099.1, on the reverse strand, counting down.
TTGACTTCTCGGGTAGGGCACAGTATGATGTTTCTTTTAGGTCAGGATGAGAAGTTAAAATAATTTAACATGGGAAATTTAATACCTGGTTTCCATTTCTCTAGAATATTGTGGTTGACTATTTTCTTTTCACTAAAAAAATGACTTTTTGCTTCTTCTAGATGTAAATCACAAATTTGTTACTGCCCTAGAGATACCCTTTACATATATCTAACACAAAGTGGCATTACATTTTTCTTGATTTTCTAAAAAGCAATGGAATTTTTGGAACATCAAGAGAATAGTGGCTACTGCTTCTTTCAGAAAATCCTGTCTAGAAAATCCTAGGCATAAACGAATGTCAAATGATTTTCTAATTTCTATTTGTGGTTAAATCTTAAATATACATTCCCTCCTACTCACATAGTTTTAGAAAATGGAAGTGGATAAGAACACTGGTTGCTGAAGATTTTGCATTCCAGAAAAGTTAGTGAACATTTTTCTTAAAGGTTGACACATAATGAAATATATTCATGACATTTTAATATTTGACTCAGTAGTATAGTCATTCTTTAGTTAGATAAATTAGTTTTTCACTTGCGTTCTTTATGAAAATTGGTGTACTTGCCAAAAAGACTTGTTTTTGCAATTTTTTTGCTAGTCAGTGATTACTAATTTTTCTATGTCCTTTATATGTACCATAATTTGTCATTGACATTCAAGAAACTCTGGAAAATGTATTGAAAATAGAATAACTTGAATTGGACATCTGTAAACATTTGCTCATTTAAAAAGACATTTCTACAAAAGTATCTTTTAAAATAATAAAATATCTTGCGTAGGGTGAGAGGTTGGAGTCTAGTTTCATTCTTTTTTCTATTCTTTTTAGTTTTTATTTCATTTCATTATAGAGATGTGTGGAGTACAAGTGAGGATTACATAGGCTGCATGCAGGTGAAGATTGGGCTTCCAATTGGCCCTCCTTCCCCTGGTAGTGAACCTGGTACCCTTTGTGTTGCCATGTCCTTTGCCCACTTTTTAGTGGGGTTGTTTGTTTTTTTCCTTTTGCTTTGAGTTCCTTGTAGATCCTGGGTGTTAGGCCTTTGTCAGAAGCATAATTTGCAAATATTCTCTCCTATTCTGTGGGTTGCCTCTTCATTCTCCTAATGGTTTCTTTTGGTCTGCAAAAGCTTCTCAGTTTGATGAAGTCCCACCCATCTATCTTAGCTCTTATGGCATTTGTTTTGGAGGGCTTGATCCAGAATTTGTTGCCTACTCTGATGTGCATCTGGGTGTTTGTTTTCTTCTAGGATTCTTACAGTTTGAGGTTTTACATTTAGGTCTTCTATCCATTTTGAGTTGATTTTTGTATATGGTGATAGGGTTCCAGTTCCACTCTTCTGCATGTGGTCAACCATTTTTTTCAGCACCATTTGCTAAATATAAACTCCTTTCCCCAGTGATTGTTATTGGTAGGTTTTGCCATAAATGAGTTGGTTGAAAGACTGTGTTTTTGCTTCTGGAATCTCTGTCCTACTCTATTGGTCTATGTGTCACTTCTTGTACCAGTACCAAGCTGTTTTAGTTTCTGTATCCTTGTAATCAAGTTTGAAATCTGGAAATGTGATATCTCCTGCTTTATTCCTTTTGCTGAGCATTGCTTTGGCTATTCGTGTTCTTTTCTGTTTGCATCAGTGTTTCCGTATTGTCATTTTCAGGTCTGAGAAAATTGATGCTAATTAGAGAAAAGCAAATCAAAACCACTATGACGTATCATCTCACCCCAATTAAGATGGATACTACCAAAAAGAAAAACAAACAAACAAGCAAACCAAATGCTTGTGAGAATGCTGAATACAGAAGTTCATATATACTGTTGGTAGGAATGTAAACTGGTACAGCCACCATAGAGAACAGTATGGTGGTTCCTCAAAAAAAAAAACTAAAAATAGAGCTATCATATAATCTAACAATCCTTCTGCTGGTTATATTTCCAAAAGAAAGGAAGTAAATATATCAAAGATATTTACACTCCTATGTGCACCATTCATAATAGCCAAGATATTAACATTAGGAACCGACCTAAATGTTAATCAACAAGATAAATGGATAAAGAAAATATGGTATACATACACAATGAAATACTATTCAGCTATAAAAAAGAATTAAAATTATGTCACTCACATACTATTCAGCTGTAAAAGAGAACTAGATCCTGTCAACATGGATGCAACTGGATGACATTATGTTAAGTGAAATCTGCGAGGAATAGAAAGTTAAATACCATATATTCTCACTTATATGTGAAAGTTAAAAAACTATTGAACTTTTAGAAGTAAAAAGTAGAACAGAGGATACTATAGTGTGGGAAGGACAGGGACAAAGGGAAGATATAAAATTATAGCTAGATAGAAGGAATAAGTTCTAGTGTTCTATACCAGTATAGGACTACTAGGGCTAATACTGTATAGTTTCAAATAGCTAGGAGGATATTAAATGTTCCCAACACAGATAAATTATAAATATTTGCGATGATGAGTATGGTAATTATTCTGATCTGATCACTATATATTATATGTATTAAAATATCACCATGTATCCCATGAATTTGTCATTATGAAATTAAATAAAATTAAACTAAAAACTAAAATAATAATAATAATAATAAAATATCAACTTAGATGCCTAGTGTGTCTGAGACTCAGTCTGGAGGAAAATGGCATCAGGTAAGAATAAATAGGAATATAATGGAAGAGGATATGGGTTTTATAATTATGATGATGCGGGCAGTTTAAGAAAGAAAATGCAAGACCTGAACATACAACCCTGCCAGCTCTGTAAATGTAGCTATAGTGGTTCTGCCTGGCCCCTTGTCCACAACTCAGAGCACAGACTCAATGTGCATAATTCTGCATCCGATGATGGAGAGGGCTTACCCGCTACATTGTAAGTATGATTTCCCTTCATACTGCTGCCAACTTCTTGTCACTGCCCCAGAGGTTCTGAATTAGCATTCATGACCTTCAAACAGCCTGATTCCCCCAGACTCACTGTATATAGCCAGGTGGCCCTACTAGACTGAAAGCCGTACGATATCAATTGCAAATAGGTTTTGCTACCATCCCTAAACATTTCTACCCAACTGATTTACTCTGTTGACCAGATACTCACCTTGAATGTTAGTATGTTTGTAACATTTTTTAAAATTAAAAAACATAGTTCTAAATTATGATTAACTTTATCTTATTAAGGTGTTGGAGGACGAGACTGAAATAGCTTCATATTGTCATTTTATAGTATTGTATGAATTCATTTGTTGGAGAAAATTGTTGAAATTAATGAAACCATTTTATAAGTATAGACATGGAGATTATTGAAAAATTATAGTTTTAGGAAATTTGCAATGCAAAAGTGCAAGGTAAATATCACAACAAGTAAAAGAACAGACATGACTCACCTGGAAATTTTGAACTCGTATGCTTTTTTAAAAAATATAAATTTTGTTCCAAATATTGTTCAAAATATATCCTAGAGCTTGTAGATATTTATAAAAGAGAAGACTTCCCAGAGCTACAAATTGTTAGATGGAATCTGTGTAAAGGATTGCATAAAATACAGGTTAGGGAGAAGTACAGGGGAAAGGGGAACTTAAGATTGAAAAGAGATGAATTTAGAATAGTTAAAAGCAAAGCTAGAGAAAAATTTGGAAAAAGGTCTGAAGTAGTGAGTGTGCAGACGTTGTGCTCCTCAACTTTAAGAATACAATATTGTTTCCATACATCTCCCTTTCAGCAATATAGTCCAATGGCTTGATATAATGAACAGTTCTCTTCAGAGGAAGTAGTTTTAGACTAATTCCAAGCTCAGTTGTTCAACTAGAAAGCAGTTTTTATCTAAAATTCTTTAATTTCTATTTTAATTAATTAGCAGTAATACAAATTCTTGCCAAACAAGGAATTCAAATTCTTGAAAATTAAATTTTGTTTTATCTCTGCCTAGAACTAGGGAGTCAGTGTTTTGGGTGATACACATAAGAATGACAGCCAACACTCATTCTAAAATAAAGACTTTCTGTAGAATGAATTATTTGTCATAATTCTAGGAGGTGGCATGTTCTAGCAATAATAAATATAAAATATATTATATTTTCAGAATAAAGTAATAAGTGATATCATTAAGATTAAAATAATGTTTAAAGGAAAACTATAACTAGTCTAGTATATTAAAATATAATTCATTAGATAATATTTTATGCATCTATACTTACAAGAGGAAACACTTTTAATATATACACATAGTGGATCATACAACAAAATTTGATGGCATAAAGTATATAAATATTTGACAAGGTCAATTTTCTTCAAGTTAGATTTTAATTCAATAAGCATGTATTAACCTACTGCATGCAATACATTTTACTGATACTTAGTATATTTGGTTTTGCTCTATGGTCATGGATCATGGTATGTGTCTGAGGAGGTGATTTGCAAGGTATATATACATATATATGTATATATGTGCAAAATAAATAAGGAAATAAGTGTCTAATTAAAAATTCAGGTAATGTTATATTGAGAGTTATATAACTTCTCCAAGCTCCAGTTCTTTCCATTGGAAAAGATACCCAAGTTCACATTTAAATAACGTAATGTGTATAAGGGCAGTTGGTACCTTGTAGGTGCTTAATAACTCAAGTTGACATCAATCCGTACCCCCAGGCAGTGTATAAGCCTATATACTTGTAGCCTGTAGACCTGTTATATTCCAATTTTTGACTCCCTTTTCTGTTGTTTTACAAATTCATATTAGATTAGGATAAGAATAGCATTATATAATATTTGTCTTTAACTGCTTCATGGTAACTCTTAGAGTTGCATTTTTGTGTGTGTGTTGACCAAATTACAAATAGCTACAAATAAAAACATACCTTTCTGGAAAGTTTCAGCTTTTCAAAGCTTAGAGGAACTCATATGTATTTATATGCGAAAATGTTATAAAGTATGCATATGTTAACATATCATATTTACTTAAAAGATATCTAGAAAAATTCAAAGTTTGCAATGGTGTTACATACATATTTGAAGTTGCAAGTGGAGAAAAAAAACAGACCTCCGAAAATCAGGGTGAGGTTATACCTTAGATATATTTGCAATTCCTCATTAACTGAGTGACAGAGTTTGTGATTTTTAAATTAAATTATTATTTATGTACTACTGTACTTTATACAATTTTAGTCATCAACAGCTTATATTAAAGATTAAGTTATACTTCAGATCAAGAAAGATAGCAAATTTCTTCTGTTCTGGTGTGGGAAGAAGAAAGACATTTTTAGTATAAAATTTACTATGCAACACAAAATGGCCAGATGGTACACGCAATCCATTTGTTGAAGGGTTTCTAGTTCTTTCTGTGCTTTGGAAGAAAACCAGGTGACAAGTTAGGCAACAGTTTTAATCTAAGACCCTTCCAAATTGCATACAACCAGAGAATACAAATCTAGAAGATGACTTCCAACTTAAACTAGGCATTCTTAGTCAAAGTCACAAGATTTTATTCTTAATAATCACAAATATTTTGCATTCTCAATCTTACAAAATTATTATGTTATCTTTTGACACTTTCGGTGTCTTAGAATTTTTACACACATAATCTAATTTTGTCCTTCACAGGATGGGATTGGCAGCAAAAATAAGAGAACAACTTTTTGCAGTTGATTATTTTTTCAAGATCACAGAGTTAGTAAATACACATGATGTGATTCAGTTAAAACACAAGAGCATTCAATACTGGGTGCCTAGAAATGGGCAACATTGAAATTACTATAAAAATAAAAGTTATCTTCCATTTTATGTGTTTGGCTGATGACCAAGTAAACATGAATTCATGCATTATTCTGTGAGGGAAATTAAAAGAAGAAATTTATGTGATTTTTTTCATGGTGTGCATCTGCTTGGGACAGACTGTGCTTTTTAGATGAACAACTTTATCCTGCAGTAAGAAATTCTGAAGAAGTGTGATATGGAGATCAATTATACTTGATATTTGAAGTCTGTATACTAAAATACTGAATCTATTCATGAACAATAAAAAAGTGAGATGTAATATAAAATCTATGTCAGTATATTTTGTTATATTGATGCCTAGCTAGGATACTAATTCACAAGAAAAAGATTTTTCATTTTTCAACATCAGACTATTATTTAAAGTCTATTATCTTTTTTGGTAAAAATACTTTAAATAAGGAGCCAGGGGAAAGAGTTATGAATACATTGGGCTTAAAGACTGTTCAATGAATGTAATTGAATGCATTATTTTGATTGATATTGGTATTATCTAAATTTTTCAGAAAAATAATAAATTGGAATATGCAAACTCTTCATGCTGTGGACCATATTGAAAGATAGTAAATAATTGAAATAAAATGCCAAGAAATTGGTGGGGACCCATCTGCACCTAGTAGAATCTCGATTTCACCTGAGCACCCTTAGGCATTTTAGACATGTGCCAGAAATCAGTGCTTATCAAGACATGCTCACTTTTTCTACTTCTAAAAATAATTTGCCAGGAAAAGGAGAAAAATGAAGGTTAAATGTATTAAGAGGGAGCGCACATAGTGGATTAGATCAAATCAGGCATAGGATGCAGTTTGTGAGGTACTTTGTATTAAAGCTCATTTAAAGTGTCATCAGTTACTTGAGGTTTCAGGACAAAAGAAAACAGCCTGTATTCTGCATGAGCAACTGAGGGCTGCGATGTGTTGTCAAATGTGAATGGAAAATTAAGGAAAGAGCACTTTCCTCTTGTCTTCATCTCTCTGGTTCCTAACCAAATGCAACAATTTGATTTATAGTCTTGCTTAGGGCACCGTCAATGGCAGCAGGTCTTACTCATCTTGACAAATGTCACTCTGTTAACAGTCATGATGTATGTAAAGGGACGAACAATTTCTCTAGCTGTGCAAGAGACAAGCAGGGTACCTGCTGGGATCGGAGACAGCCTCACAATATATTTACACTATTTTTTTTTCTTACTTTATTTTATTGTAAAAATGTGGGGTATAAGTCAGGATTAAGTACATACATGGTTTACAAGCAGGTGAAGTTTGTGTCTCCATCCAGACCTCACCTCACCTGGTTTAGGATCCAGTACCCTTAGTGAGGTTATGTGCTGACCTTCCCCTCATATTTACACTATTAAAGCCAGAAGAATATCTATCAGATACATAGGTTACCTAAGAATTGGCCCTGTTTTATTCTTTAGGCCTAGCTTATTATTATTTTTTAAATTTTTTTTAATTTTGAAGAGGTGGGGTGCAATTCAGGGTTAAGTATACAAATGTTCATTATGTAGATACCCATGTTGATGAGATGTGCCCTCCCTCCCCTGGCAGAATCCCACTACTGCCAATCCTGCACCACCGCTCCCCACCCCCAGCAATTTTTCACTACTGACGATCCTTTTCTTATAGTATTTTGATAATTGTTCAAGGTCCACTTATGAATGAGAGCATGTGATACTCAGTTCTTTGTGATAGATCACTCAGTATTATAGACTCTTAAGTCCATCCAAGTTACTGTGAAGTTCATAATTTTGTTCTTCTTAATGGCTGCATAATATTCCATCATGTGTACATACCATGTTTTTTTTTTATCCAGTCTTCTTTCTATGAGCAGCATAGTTGAGTCCATGTCTTTGCTATTGTGAACAATGTTGCAATAAACATGTGTCTGCAGATATCTTTTTTATAGAGTGATTTGAGTTCTTCTGGGTATATTCCCAGTAGGAGGATTGCAAGGTTGTATGGAAGGTCGATTTTTAGATCTTTTAGGAATCACCAATCTGTTTTCCACAGAGGTTGTACTCATTTACACTCCCACCAACAGTGTAGAAGTGTTCCCTTTTCCAGGCATCCTCTCCAGCATGTGTTGTTTTTAAGTTATTGATAATGGCCATCCCAACTGGAGTTAGGTGGTATCTTAGTGTTTTAATTTGCATTTCTTTGATGACTAGTGATGCTAAGCATTTTTTTCGTTTACTGCTTGTATGTCTTCTTTTTGAGAAATATCTATTCATATCTTTTGCACACTTTTTAATGGGGCTGTTTGTTTTTTTCTTTTTGGCACGTTTGGGTCCATTTTAGATCCTAGAAGTTAGACCTTTGTCAGATATACAGTTGGCAAATGTTTTTTCCCAGTACATGGACTGTCTCCCTGCTCTCTTGATGGTTTCCTTGACTTTGCAGAAGCTTGTGAGTTTGATGAGGTCCCACTTGTCTATCTTATCTCTTATGGCATGGGCACTTGGGGTTTTGATCAGGTATTGGTTGGCTGTTCCAATTTCCATAAGAGCATCTCCTGCATTTTCTAAGGTTATTATGTTTGAGGTTTTATATTTAGATCTTTGATCCATTTAGAGTTGATTTTGTATATGGTGATAGGTAAGGGTCTTGTTTTAATCTTCTGCATGTGGCCAGCTAATTTTCCAAGCACCATTTACTGAATAGGTTTTCCTCTCTCCAATAGTTGGTGGTGGAAGCTTTGTCAAAGATGAGTTGGTTGAGAAATTGAGATTTTGCTTCTGGAATCTCTATTCTGTTCCATTGGTCTATATGCCTGTTCTTGTACTGATACCAGGCTGTTTTGATTATTGTAGTTTTATAATAAGTTTAAAGTTTGGGAATGTGATACCTCTCTTTCTCTCTCTTTTTTTTTTTTTTTTTTTTGCTGAGGATTCTTTTGGTTATTTGTGGTCACTTATGTTTCCATATGAATCCCTGTATTGTCATTTCCAGTTCTGAGAAAAATGCTGCTGGTAATTTAATGGCTATTGCATTATATCTGTAGATTGCTTTGGGTAGGATGAACATCTTGACAATTTTGATTCTTCCAATTAATGATTATAGAATGTTTTTCCATTTGTTTGTGTCATCTTTGACTTCTTTGAGTAATGTTTTGCAGTTTTCTTTTTTTTTTTTTAATCAATATTTTTTATTATGGTTTTGTGGTACAGTTAAGGGTTAGGTGTACAATTACGTTTCATTCAGGCACCCTGTTGATAAGAGGTGTTTCCCCATCCCCAGACAGATATTTGCTACTGTTAATCCCACCCTCCCCCCCATAGTTTCCCAGTACCATCAGTCATTTTCTTATAGTATTACATTGGATGTTCAAGGTCCTTATATGAGTGTGCAGTTTTCATTATAAAAGTCTTTCACACTCTGGTTAGGAAGATGCCAAGGTGTTTCATTTTTTGTGTGGCTATTGTGAATGGGATTGTGCTTTTTATTTGGCTTTCTGTTTGGTTATTGTTGGTGTATAGAAACGCAACTGACTTTTGCACATTTATTTTATCCCTAAGACTTTGCCAAAGCCCTTTATCAGTGCAAGGAAGTTTTTAACAGATTATCTTGGGTTTTTGAGGTATAGAATCATATTATCTGCAAAGAGGAATAACTTAATTTCCTCTCTTTCTATTTGGAAACCCCTAATTTCCTTCTTTTGTCTGATTGTTCTAGCTAGGATATTCAATACTATGTTGAATAGGAGGGATGAGAGTGGGCATCCTTGTCTTATTCTTGTTTTCAAGGGAAATGTTTCAATTTCTGTCTGTTTGGCAGTATGTTGGTTGTGGGTTCTTACTATTTTGAGGTACATTCAATCTATGCCTAGATGTTCAAGGGTTTTTATCAAGCAGAAGTGCTAGATTTTATCAAAAGCTTTTCAGCATCTAATGATATAATCATATGATTTTTGTCTTTACATCTGCTGATATATTTAATTACGTTTATGTTCTTTTGGATGTTGAACTAGCCCTGCATCCCGGATATGAAGCCTACTTAGTCATGGTGAATGATTTTTGAGATGCGTTTTTGTATCTGGTTTGCTAGAATCTTGTTGAAAATTTTAGCATCTATGTTCATCAAGGATATTGGCCTGTAGTCCTCTTTCTTTGTTGGATCTTTACCCAGTTTGGGTATCAATGTGATGTTAGCTTCATAAAATGATTTGGGGAAAGTTCCATCTTTCTGGATTGCCTGGAATTCTTTCAATAGGATTGGTATCAGCCCCTGCTTGTATGTTTTATAGAATCGGCTGGAAAGTCATTTGGTCCATGTTTTTTTTTTGTAGGTAGTTTTCTTATGACGTAGTTGATTTCCTGGGTTGTTATTGGCCTATTTAGGGTCTCAATTTCTTCTTGTTTCAGCCTGGGGAAGTTAGGTGATGTAAGAAAGTCCTCCATTTCATTTAGGTTTTTGAGTTTGTTTCCATACATAGTAATCTCTGATAATCTTTTGTATTTCTTCAGGGTCAGTTGTGACTTGATCCTTTGCATTTCTGATTGTGTTTATTTGGGCTTTTCTTTCTTTTTCTTGGTCAGTCTAGCTAGGGGTCCATCAATCCTGTTTATCTTTTCAAAAAAACAGCTTTTAGTTTCATTGATATATATATATATATTTTTGGTATTATATTTTTGTCTTCTGTGTCCCAAATTTGGGCTTTCATTTTGGTGATCTGGATTCTTCTGCTGAAGTTAACATTTTGATGGTCTTGCTTTTCCAGCTAGCTTAGGTGATTTGTTAGGCTGTTAACTTAAGATCTTTCCATTTTCATCTGTGTTCATAGAGATATTAATTTTCCTCTTATTACTGCTTTTATGGCATCTCAGAGGTTTCTGTAAGATGTTTCTTTGTTTTCATTTGTTTCCAGATATCTTTTAATCTCTTTTGATTTCTGTGTTGACCCAGGAGTTGTTTAGCATCATGGTGTTTAGTGTTCATGTCTTTGTGGGTTTTGGGAGTACTTTGTTGATGTTGATGTTCATTTTTATTTCACTGTGGTCTGAGAGGGTGCATGTCAGAATTTCAATTATGGAAATTGTTTATGCTTGATTTATGGCCAAGGATGTGGTTGATCTTAGAGTAGGTTCCATGTGGTGATGAGTAGAATCTATATTCCATGATTGTTTGGTGGAGTGTTCTATAGGTATCAATTAAGTCCATTTGGTCAAGTGTCATGTTGAGGTTCTGGATCTCCTTGTTGGCTGTTTGTCTTGATGATCTGTCTAGGGTTGTTAGTGTGGTCTTCTGGACAAGATGTCAGTTGAACAGGTCAGACTGTGAGAGTCTCCACAAATGTGAGTGTCCATAAAGACTCTCTGCATGAGTGGGTGTGTGCCAGAAGGTGAGTGAAAGTCTGTTTGAGGGGATACTCAGGTTCATGCACCTGGAGCTCTCCAGAGGAGGTGATGGCAACCCCTCATTGCCCTGAGATTGGAGACCTGGGTGCACAGGATCATCTGCCCCTCTCAGGTCTCTCATGAGAGGAGGCAACAGAGAACAGCCGCCCCTCAGCATTGGCACCTGGTCCATGCCATCACCTGCAACAGCAGTCTTGGCACAAGAAGGCAGGTAGCGGAAATCTGGAATAAAGCTCCAATGTCTGTGGCGGGACACCGCTGGGCACCATCTTCTGAGTCCAGGACCAGACAGACTTGCATTGCCTCACCTAGCTCCACCCAGCCTCCATCTTGGGACCTAGAGGCTATTATCTCATCAGAATTGGAGAGACAGATGCCCTTCCCCTACACTGAAACAGGCCCAGACATGTCAGATCTAAGTGGGAGACTTAGCAGCAGCAGCAGCAAGTAGGGTGAGTCATCTGATCCATACTCCTCCCACAGTAGTCAGTGGGGCATTTGACCCAGGCTGAGAGTAACCCCATCAACCTGCACTGAGAGCAGAGGGGAAGGGCTGTAGACCAGAGCTGCTCCTTAAGGCAGAGGCCTGAAAGGAACCCAAGCTCACAGAAACTGCCAGAGGGTAAGATTTTGTTGTTGTTTTTTGTTTTTTTCTAGTTTGTTTTAGTTTTAACTTTTTTCTTCTCTTTTTGTTTATGTTTTTGTACTTGCTTTTTTTCTGTTATTTCAGGTTTTTTTTTCTAGATTTTTTGTTTCTGTATGGCTGTTTTAGAGGGAGAATACACTAACAGCAGTTTTCTGTTTGTTTGTTATGAATGTCTGTATGTTTTTGTCCTTTTTGTTTTTTCTGTCTTTGTTTGTATCTCTGTTTATTTGCTAGTTGGTATACCTGACTATTTTCCCTCTTCTTCTTCTTCTTCTTCTCTCTCTTAACCTCCTTTCATCTTCCTCTTCTCTTTTTCCATTCTTTTTCTTTTTTCTTATCTCATTTTGGTTTCAGGAGACAAACAGACACCCCCACGGCATGGACAGATTGTAAGGCAGTGGAAAGTGGGTTCCAGGGGACCAACATATATGTCAGCAGATACTGGGATCTGCAGATAGCATCTGTATCACAGCTCCCCCCTCAATTAAATCTCAAAACTGCAAAATGCACAGGCACCCGCCCCTAGTCCAGCTTCAGAATTGAGTAAAACCAGAGCATCTACACAAGGAAGAATAGGAGATTGAGCAAACAGAAATAAAAGCTATTCCATCACTGAATAACAGAATTAAAGAAGAGGTGGAAAAGAAAAAGAAAAAGGTGTGGGGGGGAGAAAACCTACACAAATGAAGAAAAACTAAAGAAAGAATATGAGTCTCACACAGACCTCTGAGAGGTCAGCCACTGAGAATGCAGACTAAGGAACTCAAACCAGTGACTGGTCTCAAACCAGAAACCCAGATATCAATATATTAATAGAGAGAATATATAGAAATGAGGAGAGAGAAGGAGAAAGAATGAAGAAGTTGATAACTGAGATAACAGCAATAAAGAATACAGTGAATGAAGTAAACAACAAACTGATAAGCATGGAAAGCAGAATTAACCAAGCAGAAAAAAGAATCTCAGAGCTTAAGGGCCAAAGTATGGAACTAACCCAAATTGTTAAAAACATAGAAAATAAGCTTTAAAAGACAGAACAAAACCTCCAAGAGATGAGTGATTACTTCAAGAGGCCAAACTTAAGATTATTTGGAATTCCTGAGGCACATAGAAAGGAAGAGAATACCCTGGAACAAACATTCCATGAAATTATCTAAGAAAACTTCCCTCACCTCATCAGTGATGTGACCATTCAAGCACAAGAGATTCAGAGAACCCCTGCAAGACAACAAATGAGAAGACCAACTCCCAGACACATAGTGATTCACCTACACAAATTGGATTTAAAAGAAAAACCTGAAAGGCAGGAAGTGAGGAAGGTCAGACTACCTACTGGGGAAGACCAATTAGAATAGCAGCAGACTTATCTACAGAAACACTTCAGGCTAGGAGAGCTTGTAGCCCAATCTTCAAAGTTCTCAAAGATAAACAATTTCAACCAAAAATTACATAGCCAGCTAAACTAAGCTTCATCAGTGATGGAGAATTATAGTTCTCCCCAGACATTCAATCCCTAAGAGTTTACATTGCCTCCAGACCAGCTCCATAAAAAACACTTAAGAAAGTATTAAATACAGAAGAAAGGAAAAAAAGAATGACAACACCCTTCCTAAAAATGAAGGAAAAAGATTGAAAACACGCATTAATCAACCCCAAAATCAAAAGAAAGGCAACAAACAAACAATAGCAGCTACAACAAACTCTATAAGAACCTCATGACAGGGATAAACTCTCACATGTCAATAATTATCCTTAATGTGAATGGACTGAATACACCACTGAAAAGATATAGAATCGCAAATTGGATGAAATATCATAAGGCTATAATATATTGTCTCCAAGAGACTCATCTCACCCAAAAGGACACTCACAGACCCAAAGAAAGAGGATGGGAAACAAAATTTCAGTCAAATGGAACACAAAAGAAAGCAGCAGTTGCAATCTTAATAGCAGACAAAATACCCTTTAAGCTATCAAAATTTTAAAAAGATACAGAAGATCATTACATAATGATAAAAGGTTCAGTCCATCAACAAGAAATATCCATTCTAAACATACATGCCCCCAACGTAGGAGCACCCACTTTCATAAAGCAGCTTCTAGGTTAACAAACAAACAAAAAAGATATTGACTTTAACACTATCATAGCTGGGGAATTAAACACCCTGCTATCTTATTTTTAAAGTGTTCTGATTTGTTATGTTTGTTTTATGATTGCCATACCTGAAGATCAACTGTCCTCTATATAAGAAATGGCAGCATTATTGTTATAAATTTTTGGCATCAGAATTCTTGAAAGGAATCTCTTTTTTTGGGTCAGCAGGTCTCAACAGTGGGCTTAAAATATTCGCTAAACCATACTGTAAGCAGTTGTGCTGTCATCTGAGCTTTGTTGCTTGTTCCATTTATAGAGCACAGGAAGAGTAGATTTAGCATAACTCTTAAGGGTCCTAAGGTTTTTGGAATGGTAAATGAGCATTGACTTTATTTTAAAGTCACCTGCTGCGTTAGCCTCTAATAAGAGAGTCATCCTCTCTGAAGCTTTGAATTCAGGCATTGACTTCTCTTGCAGATATTTAAGTCCTATGTGGTGTCTTTTTCCAATAAAAGACTGTTTCATCCAGCTTGAAATCTGTTGTTACCTTCATCAATGATCTTAGAGAAGTCTGGAGAACTTGCTGCAGCTTCTTCATCAGCACATGCTGTTTCTTCATAGCTTCTTCATCAGCATATGCTGCTACACCTTGAACTTTTATGCTATGGAGATGGCTTCTTTTCTTAAACCTCATGAAGCAATGTCTGTCAGCTTCCAACTTTTCTTCTGTAGCTTATTCACCTCCCTCAGTCTTCATAGAAGTGAAGAGTGTTAGGTTCTGGCTTTGTATTAGGCTTTGGCTTAAGGACATGTTGTGGCTAGTTTGATATTCTATCCAGACCAATAAAACTTTCTCCATATCAGCAATAAGGATGTTTCACTATCTTCTCTTCTCTTATGTTCACTGGGGTAGTTTCCTTGTAGTTCACTTGTCGTTTTCTTCAAGAACTTCTCCTTGGCATTCACAATTGGACTAACTGGCCCCAAGGGGCTAGTTTCAGTCTGTCTCAACTTTGAACATGCCTTCCTCACTAGGCTTACTCATTTCTGGCTTTTGATTTAAAGTAAAAGGTATGACTTTTCACTTGAACACTCAGAGGCCATTGTAGGTTTATTAATTAGCCTACTTTCAATATTTTTGTGTCTCAGAGACTAGGGATACCTGAGGAAAAGAAGAGAGATGGAGAAATGGTTGATGAGCGGAGCTGTCAGAACACACCGAATATTTATTAATTAAGTGATTAAGTGTGCTGTTCTATATATGCACAGTTCATGGTGCCTCCAAAACAATGATAATAGTAGCATAAAATATCACTGATCACAGATAACCATAAGATATAATAATAATGAACAAGTCTGAAATATTGCAAGAATTACCAAAATATGTCACAGAGACACAAGTGAACACATGTTGTGGAAAAATGATGTGGAGAGACTTGCTTGATGCAGGGTGGCTACAAACCTTTAATTTGTAAAAAACAAAAAAAATGCACACATGTCTACAAAGGGCAATAAAGCTAAGCTCAGTAAAACAAGGTGTATTTGTCAGTGCTTCAGGGTACACAGCAAAAAAGTGGCAGAGATTAGATTCAGATTCAATCTCTGTGATGCCAAAACTCATGTTCTTAATCATTATACATACTGCCTCCAATTTTGTGTTTAGGAAATATATAACCTAAGTTACTTTATAAGCTCTTTATATAAATATCTTTTATTTAACATTTTCTTGTAGTAGTACATATAGTTTCCATGCAATGTGAGAAATACTATTATAGCCAGAAATGCTTGATTAACAAAGTATTATAAACAGTTACTTGAATGAACTACTGCTTGATAAAGTATCAAACAAATCTTAGCCTGTAATACATATTTAGAAGTAGCATTTATAACCTTAAAATAAACCATGACTTTTATTCTGAAATGCAGAGTTAAGGACCTGTAGCCCCTTGAATCTACTATAATTTAAAGGGAGAAATGCTCATTTGGTCTATTTTTATAAGGGGTATGGAATTTGGTAAGGTATTGGGAAAAAAATAACTTAGGATATTAAAGAAAGCAAGTTAACTTATGCTTATGTTTATAACATTTTACTTACGAAAAGAAGTTGAGGCTGGGCTTGGTGGCTCAGCCTATAATCCCAACACTTTGGGAGGCCTAGGCGAGTGGATTGCCTGAGCCTGCGGGTTCGAGACCCACCCAGGCAACTTGGCCAAACCTTGTCTCTACAATCAATCAAAAATTAGCTGGGCGTGGTAGCACATGCCTGTAGTTCCGGCTACTTGGAAGGCTGAGGCAGAAGGATTGCTGGAGCCCAGCAGGTCGAGGCAGCGGTGGACGGGAGCATGCTGCTGCACTCCAGTCCTGGGTGACAGAGTAAGACTCCCAACTAAAAAACAAAGAAGTTGAATATCCTCTGTATTTTAAGATTTATTGGTTATTCACATGTGGCCTGCTTATAAATTTTCAGTTCAATCCAAATACTTAGTTTATTATAACCCATGGTATACCTAAATAATTTAAACAGACAAGTATAGCATGCAAATTAGGATTAACTAGGCATTTTGAAATGCAAGCTATATGAACAGAGTATTAGAAAATAAAAACAAGAAAACAAATGTTACATCAAATCTAGTTTCCATTGCAGCATTAAAATAACATGGAAAAATATGTTTTAAATGGATCTGATAGTGTTTTTTAATGTTGCATGGCATAAAATTTTGAAATTTTTGTTGAAATGTATGTCTGAATCAGATTTCAGAGAAATTGTTTTCCTTTTTGTATTAGTAAAATGCTGTCAAGTTGCTATAGTACCACTTGATGGAACTCTTTCATTTTGCTTTCACCATTCTTCAAACTGTGACAACTGTAAATTTCTGGCAAACTTAAGGGAACTAATTCAGCGAATTTGATATGCTATACAGTTATGGTTTTTAAAGGGTGTCATAAGTCAATCTATAGGAAAAAGAATAAAATTCTACTTCTCAAATGTATGATTGTTCTCATTTCACTTCATGAAATGTTTGCAGAAAATGAATTTTAAATTATCCTAAGGAGTTGAGAACAGTCATATCCAACATGTAATCTTTCCTTATAATCAAACTGATAACTCTGTTTCTGGGATGTCTTCAAAATTATTAGTCTGCACATGCATCATGAGGAAATTTTGCTAGAAACATTCCACCAAGTCGGTGGGGTTAGAAGATATTTTGAAAAGGGGAGAGATTGACTGTGGAGCAATGTTTCCAGTAAAGTCATATGGAACAATTTGAATAACTGAAATACAGCGAGACAATAAAATTATCTCCATTGAAAGTATTGAACTATATGTCATTAAAAGGGCTGTGGAATAGGCTTCAATCGCCTGTCTGTGACTTTGCCACGTAAGCATTTTGAAGGTTTGCTTAAAGTAGGAGTAATCATAAGTCTCTTGTTAGGCCCCAATACAATAAAGCTCACTATAGTATTACATTTATAAAAGGTAAAAATTATGCAAATAATAGTTGGAACTATTACATTGCAAACCCGCAGTAAGCATGATCAGCACATCACAGAGAAGGCCATCTTCAGTGACTGTTAGCAATCTTTTCCATGCTCTGTAATGTCTGGCTTCTAGTCACAAGAATCTCTGGTAAATAAGGCCTCTTTTGTGATTCCCCTTACCTCTATCTGGTCTCTGCCACTTTGGTGGCTTCTACGCTTAAACTAAAGATTGTTAACTCCATTTCTTCATTCCTGAAACTCTTCATGAACTACCATCCTACTGGATATTTTCTCAATATTCCAATAACTTTAACTTTATTGTCTCACACTGAACTCACAATGTTTATCCTACATAACAGTTGCATCCATTTGGCTGACAGACATTTTTTTTCAAATTGATGACCATGATTTGTCTTTTGTTCCCAGTACCAACCTACAATAATTGACAACCAATTAACCATTGAATACAGGAGGTATTTTGAAACTGAAGTAATAAATTATTCCTAATGTTGATAATGCCAAGTGGTAACTTGTTTTGTTGTGACTCTATTAGATATTGATTTATACAATATTACTTTCCTGTTAAAAATTGTATTTACCTATTATTGGTCTACTGAAGGCACTGAAATACAAGGCACTGAGTGTGCCTTATATTTTCAAATGGTTTAAAGGAAATTCCATTGCTGCACTAATGGTAGAAATTCAATTAACTCTGTTTTAGTTGTACAATACTGTTAATGATTTTCTATATACAAATTTTGTCTTCTTGAATTATTAGAGTAAAGAAATTTACTTCAGAAAAAATTCCTTAAGAAAAAGACTGCAAGAAAACAGTCTATATTATTATCACCACTAAGAAAGGCTACAAGATCAAATACATTCATTGTACAAAACACTACAAATGACTTCTGTAGACCTACAATGCACCATGTACTGTTGAATGTACTGGGGATAAAGTAATAAACAAAAGTCCAGGTCCTTGTTAATGTAGATTATGAGAGAGATCCAGTATAAACACGTGTTATTTATATTTTCATCTGGCTTATTTATTTGGGGTTTTAATAGGACTCTAAAGAAATGTGATGCAGTAGAGGTGATGGATCAACAGGCTGACAATTCCTAGTGGGTTTTCAGAGAAGCTCTTTCTAAGGGGTGGCTCTATATAGACACCTGGGTAAGATGAAGGAGTAAGTCATTTGGAGAAGCCCTTTTATATTGCCTCAAAAGGTCTCAGGGACCTCCTGGGAGTCTTCAGGGAGCAGGGATCACTAGATCCTCTTCAAGGATCTCTGACTGAGAGACTGATTACAGGGATGTCTGAGGGCTGAGCTGGGACAAGCCAACATTTGGAGGACTGACTCAGAGTGTCCGCCGAAGGAGATTTAGATCGTGGTTATAGTTCTACAGAAATATATTTTATGATTCACTCTTTTTCATTTGGTTAACATTTTTCTTCCTATGTCACTTGTACCCTTTTGTTGCCTGTAAAGAAATTCCTACACACATGTACTGTAACAATATAGGCTGTTTTGATGAAAGCATCAATTTGTAGGTAAGTATGACTCCATCAAAGGACATAGTTACAGGTACCAAAAAAAGCAATGAAAAGGGTATATAGTCTTATATCTTTTCATCTCCCAACCCCTGTTTACTGGGCTTAAAATTTCTAGTGGATGAATCCCTCTGGTTCTTTTGGGATCCTTGACGTTACAATATTTGTTATAGAGTGAGTACAATGTTTATAATTTGAATGAGTAAGATAATTTTGAGGGCAGTGAGACACTGAACAAAAGAGAGCTTATGATTCTCCTTCCTAAGGAGCAGCCAGTGGTGAGCCGCTGTCGGTGACTCTGCAAGGCCACTCCTGAGATTCTAGTTCCAGCATCATATGTAATCAAGTAGATGAAAGGAAAATAAAACAAACCTCCCCCTTTTCTGACAACAGTTTCTTTGCTTGTTTGTTTGTTTCTTGGCTTTTGAAGGTTAAATGAATGACTTTCTCAGATTTTCAAGCAAGGTTTGGAGTAAAAGCTAAAGAAAGAGATAAGGGTTGTTCCATTAGGCTGGGGTTGACTGGTAAATTATAGGACACATATTTAAATTTGAACTTCAAATAAATCACAAGTAATTTGAGAAGTTCTTGGACTAAAAAGTTATTAGTTGTTTATGTGAGATTGAAATGTAAATGGGGATTCTATATTTTTATTTGCCCAATCTGACAATCCTAGGTAAGTAATGTTTTAAATAGATGAGGGTAAGTTTTTTGTTTTTGTTTTTGTTTTTTTGAGTTGGAGTCTCACTCTTTGTCACCCAGGCAGGAGTAAGATAGTCTTTCTGGAAACATCAAGTGATCTACTTTTGTTAGCCCATCAGTCAAAGCCAAGGTACTAAGAAGATAGATTAGTAGTTCAGACAACTGGTGAAAAGTTTTGATGGAGTAGTTTTCAAGACAAAAAAACAAAACAAAGCAAACAAAAGGAAAAAAACAAGCAAAAAAGAAAGCTTTTTGACAGATGAAAGTAGCTTTTTGTTCTTAGCTATGATTTCATTAAAAATATACTTAGATTGGAACATTAATCCTTTCTCAGACAGGGAAGAAAGCCAAGCATAAACACAGTAAGCCATGTGAGAGAAATAAAACACATGATGTAGAACTGAACCATATTCACGTGTCCTGAGAAAGCAAATATGAGAGAGGATAGTAATACAGGAAGCTAAACTAGGTCCTATTCTTTGGAAAACGGTAGATCAGGCAATCTGGGGAGGGCCTAGGACACTCATAATGAAAGGAGATGTAGATACTAATAAGAGCCATGTAACATTTTTAGCAATCATGCATGCAAGAAAAATCATTAGGTTTCTAAGTGATGTGAAACAACAGAATTATTCCCAACTATATGATAAAGACATTATAAAAGTACCATAATTGACAGAAGAACTCCAGTGTCATAAGAGACTTGTTAGATCCTAAAGGAATTTGCTAATGAGTAAGAAGAGCTTAAACAGAATTTGGAAATTTCCAAAGAACTGGGATGCACATACAAAAATCTTCAGGAAAAATGCAACATAGTAAAATTCAGACAAAAATGTTTAACAGCAGTGGTGTATAAAATTCCAATGGTCTTAATTTCAGAAACACCTTCAGAATTTTGTATATTTTTAAAAGGGAGACGAGGAGGAGGAGGAGGGAAGGAAGGAGAAAAGAAAGGGAGGGAGGGAGGGAGGAAGGAGAAAAGACCTTTCTGTCAAAGGTCATTATTGTGTCAGAATCTTATAATTTCTTAATAATATAAGCAATTGACTAGACTCAAACTTGCATTTAAAAAGGCAATGATAAGCCGGGCTCTGTGGCTCAGCCTGTAATCCCGCGCCTTTGGGAGGCTGAGGTGAGTGGATTGCCTGAACCCGCGGGTTTGAGACCCGCCTGGGCAGCAAAACCTCATCGCTACAATAAACAAAAAGTTAGCCGGGCGTGGTAGCGCATGCCTGTAATTCCGGCTGCTTGGCAGGCTGAGGCAGAAGGATCGCCGGAGCCCAGCAGGTTGAGGCTGCGGTTGCTGAAAGCGGCCACTGCACTCCAGTCTGGGCGACAGAGTGAGACTCCAACTCAAAAAAAATAAAAGTAAAAATAAATAAAAAGGCAATGATTGCAAATTTCTTTTTTACCTCAAAAATAGACCTGTGTTATTTGAATTTGGTCTCTAACTCTGCTTGTGTCCTTGAAATTGAAGTCATATCTCTAGCATTTCAACTCTGGTGTGGTCCTATTTAGGGGGCTAGTTTCTGGCAATGATGCTATGAGCTTATTTGCTAAATTGTTTTAAGACCACATTTCTTGTCATTCAGTTATCAGCTTAATTATACGACTCATGTTTATAGCCTGGAACATGAAGCAACTGAGCAAGAAAAGCACATATAATTCTTATGACAGTTTAACTAAAAATAGGAAAAGGAAATTTTCTTAAGATGAAAAGAACACCAACAGGAAACTGAAGCTGATATATTTAGTTTTTGTGTGTTAAAAATAAATTTCCAATTATCTTGAAACCAGAAAAATAAAATATTAAAAAAAAATAAAAATGGAAGTTATCATGGAAAATTAATAAAATTTTGTTCTTTCAATTTGTTTTGGTCACTGTTCAGAAAAATCACAGCATTATACTAGTGTCTCATAAATATTTGAAAATTTATAATCTAGCACTTCTTGAATTTCTAATGTACAGACTGTTTAAATACTATTGCATATTGACTTAAAGTTACTTATTCGGAGGTCCAGACAGACCAGAATGTTTTCAAAAAGGAATACTTATATCACACACTTTAAAGTGAGTTTCAATGTCACACTATATGACCCTGTTTGTTTATGGGAGATAGTGTTTTCTTTTAATATTACTAGGTGTGATATGTTGAAAAAGTTTTGTTTAGCTTTAAAAAGACAGAAATAAGAGAAACTCAGATGCATTCTGACTAGCTTTAAAAGTCAGGATAAATAATACGGTCAAAACATCACAAAATATAGCAGAAAAAAGATAAACAAATGGGGAGAATTTTTATTGTTTTTTTCTTTGTTTCTTCAAAGGAAGAAAGAGTAGCATTTTTAGAATAGATGGAGCATAGTTTCCAAGGAAAAGCAGGCTCAGAGTTTTCTGTGGATTTTCTGTGTCTTCTCCAGGCAATGTCACTGCTTGGTTTAGTCTGGTTCCGCTGTGACTCGCACATGCCACTGTCCATGATGTGCCATGCTTTTGCTTTTGCTTCTTGGTGTGAATGTCGAAAAGGTCACAGGGTCACACTCAACTCTTTTTCTGTGGGCTTCCTGTGGATCCAGATGTGTGTAGGGCCTGCTACTGTGGTTTTGCCTGTGTGTCCCACACGTTGTGCCCTTTTTGTAGTAACTGAGACCCCGGATATTTTCTACATAGCAGCATTGTCTGCCACTGGGATTTTTCACTGAAAAGGCAGCAGTAAGCATGCTACCACTCGTGTTATTTGTCTGTTGCTGTGTAATAGACCACCCCAAAACAGTGATTCGAAATCACAACCATCTTATCTCTCGATTCAATGAGGCAGCAGTTTGGGCAGGACTAGGAAGAGAGAACTCACCTGTGCTTGACACAGGTTTGACTGGGCAGCTTACCTGGAGCTGGTGGGTCCCGGTGGCCCCATGTGCACATGTGGCTTGGGTGCTTGCTGTTGCCTGGAATGCCATGGGTCTCCTCCCTGTAAGTTCTTTTCCACTGGAGGTCTCTCTGTCTCCTGTCTTTCCATGGGCACCCTCTTTAGCAGGAGATCTGGGTTTCTTAATATGAAGATGAGTTCCAAGACAAAAACTAGAACCCAAGGGACTGGAGTCAGATGTGCCAGCTTCTGTTGCATTTCATTGATTAAAAAGCAAGCCAAATGGACATCCCAGATTCAAGAGTTGGAGGGACAGACTTCCCTCTTGACACTTCCCCTGTGACACTTCACTAAGGGACATAGGTGTGTTCACTGGTGGGTGGTTTTTATCACTCGGCCACACTGCTTTTATGAGTGATTGGCAGTGGCCTTTGAAGAAACGGCTACTCCCAAGAGCCATTGCTTTGAATATGGCAAATGCTTGAACTTTTTCTCTAAATTGTTTCCTGAAGGGTAAAAAAAATTCAAATACCTGCTTGTTTTTTTTTTAGAAGCTTAAAATTTTAATGTAATCTCTTTCTCAAATAACTTAGCTGGTTAATTCAGGGGACCTACATGCATCTATCTCTATAATATTTTCCACTCCTTTTGAGATAGGCAAGTGACCTGTACTGATTTTCTATGATAAGATGTGGAGATGAGGTTTTATACCCTTACAGAAAAGCACTCAAAACTGAAGAAACAAAATTGAAAGTCCCTTGTTTCAGTAGAGAACGATGTTAAATAGTTAATGACTGGCATTGATTCTGTGTGTTGGAGTGTTTGTTTTTGAGGGTGAGTACTTATCTTCTAGCTAAATTTTGCAATTCTACTTTCTAATTAATCTGCTACAGTAACTGTTTTTGGTCTTATTACCTTGAGTCAATGTTTTTGTGATGCGGTGCCACTGTCTTGCTTTTTCAGTTTCTTCTTGTGTCATGTAGAACAAATGAATTCCTTAGTATGACACTTACTGTCTTTGCCTTTTTCTGTCTATGACTCATCACGACCCATCTCATGGCCAATCAAACTACCTGTAATTTTCTGAAATTACAGTCTGGGTCAACCAGTAAGACTGCTTATTCAGCTTTATCTTGTTGCAACTTTCTTTGGTCTCTGACCTCTACTGTCTGTCCTCCTAAGAAAACTTGCTCCAAGAACAGTGTTACTCATTCTAACTTTAGTTTAAACTGAGTCTTAAATGAATTTCCTTTAAAATTGCTTCCCTGTATGTTGAAGTGATTGTTTCTCTCCTACGTGCCAATTTCTGGATTTCCATACATTTTATCTTCGAAGCTATAGCATACTACTGCACTCAATTACTTATTCATCTTCCTCTCCTGTTGGGCTAGATGTAACACATCTTTTATTCTAAGTTCTCTTTTCCTAGGACAGTGCCTGTTTAATATATAAAAACAGTACACATGTTTAGCATTTAAAAAATAAGATTTATTGAATTAATGCAGATATACTAAACTCTTTGTTTATATCTAGCTCAAGGAAGATATGTAAGTATTATTATCTCAGCATGGATTATTCTAGTATGATCCAGAGCAGATTACTCATGTATGATTCTCTGTTTCTTAGCTGAGGTTTAAAACTGATGATGTGAAGCTGAATGTGTTTAGTCTGGAGATGTGCTGTGCCATAAACTAACCAGCAGACTGTTTCAGAGCAACCAGAAACTCCTTTTTTCCTTTCAGACATCTGTTAAGACGTAATGTCTGATGTGCTCTCATTCCAAGGCATACACTAGTTGAGTGCAATTAAGTAAAGGAACCTTGAGTCCACAAGCCATATTGCACAGAGTGCATTTTGCAGAACAGCACTGTGATGTGCTGAGTGAGTCCTACACACAATGGCAAGCCTGAGCTTGTTATCAGCTGAAACCAATCTTGTCAGGAAGCGGCAGGCCTGATGGAGAATTTCATTTGATCTTATGTTATTCTAAGGCCTACAGCATTGGCAGATTTTTAACACACGTGTCTTTTTCACCCTATAACATAGATTTAGCTCTACTTTTTCAAGCAAAAATACAAAACCCTAAAGTAATAGTATTGTTTTAACAGCTTTCGAAAGATCACTCTTTCAAAGTTATGTTTCTCATTTTTTTCCTTTAACTTAAATTTCTTTCTTTTTTTTTGAGTTGGAGTCTCATTCTGTCGCCCAGACTGGAGTGCAGTGGCCCTTCTGGGTTCCAGCGATCCTTCCGCATAAGACTTCCAAGAAGCTGGAACTACAGGCGCGTGCTACCATACCCGGCCAATTTTTGATTTATTGTAGAGATGAGGTCTCGCCAACTTGCCCAGGCGGGTCTCAAACCTGCGGGCTCAGGCAATCCACTCACCTCGGCCTCCCAAAGCGCTGGGATTACAGACTGAGCCACTGAGTCCGGCAACTTAAATTTCTAAAGTTAGAGTGAGGTAGTTAATTATGCCACTGAAAAAATATCAGTTAATAGCCATTATTCTAAATGGCTTCACATTTCTTTGGTGTAAGGTTGGTATAGTAGACTATTGTACATTTGGAAGTCAGAAAGAAATTAGTTCGAGTTTTAAAATTTTCATTGTATTTTAAAGTTGTCGGGTACAAGTAGTTCAAAGTTTAAATATGCTCTTTTTTTTTAGACAGATGGTTTAGAGCAAGCTTCTTTCCTTTTTTATATCTGCTTTCTCATCTACAAAATATTGTTTATCCCTTCAGACCTCTTTTCATACGGAAAGGCAAGATAAACCTTTCCATTTCCTTTCCAGTGCTTATCTGGGCACTTTGCTGTAATGAACTTAGCCATGCCTGTTTTGTAGCTTAACCATTCAGATTACTTTAGGAAAACAAGTTATTTTGCCTCCTCTGTGCTATCTTCTGATTTCTACCTTGTATTTTTCATCGAGATTTTCTTTTGTCCTCAGGTATGCTCATCCATTTCCTTTGCATACCATAGGCCTCGAAACTAATTCTGATTTTGCATCCTGCCTGTTGAATAACTCAGAATTGTTTGCTCATCTGTGTCATTCTGATACTCCCTTGTTGTCCACACTATGTTGAGTGTTAAAACAAACGCTAAATTAAAAATGCACAGACATGTTCAAGTCATTGTGTGTTTGCTCTTTAGTTGCATGCTTCTCAGTGTGTACACACATGTGGCTTTTTCTGTGTATCAGGTCTTGTTCTAGGCACTGGAGATAGACTGAAAAATAATGAAGACTTTTCCCTGCCCTGTTGGACCTTCCAGTCAAGCAGGAAAAAAGGTATTAATTAAAATAATCGAATAAACAATTTTAATTGCCTTTTAAATAAACATAATAATGGAACAAGATTCTAGAACAAAATCTCTGGACTACTCTGGAAAAAGGAACGAAGGTTTTTTCTACAGAAATGCCATGTAAGCCGAGACTTTAGGGATAAATTAAAGATTAGTCCCATGAAAAGTTAGGGAGGAAGTCTGAGTAAGTAAAACCAACCTGGAGACCAATTTATGGAAAAAATGTAACTAGAATGTGTAGAGATTTGGAAGAGTCATGGTGAGAATGCTTTACCTTATCTGAGGGGCCCTGAGAAGACTCTGAAAGGGTTCAACAGAAGGGTTACATGGCCTCATTGCATTCTTAAAGATATAATTCTAAATTTGTGTACAGAGCAAGAAAAAATAAAAATAAAAAGATTGCTTGGGAAGTAACAGGAAGTAGGGGAAAAGCATGAATAGAACTCTATAAATAGGTTTTGCAAATATGTCTAGAACTAGAAGAAATATCTAGTATAGCTGTATATTTGGGTTACTTAGATTTATAATTATTTTTAAAAGGGATGGGAGTAGATAAGATTGCCTTGAAGAGTACATTGTAAGAAGGGTAATAAAGAGGAAATATAAGGAACTCCAACACTTAAAAATTGGGTAGAAGAGTAGGCACTGTTAAAGAAAAATCTAGAAGCTAGAGTTACAGAGGTGTAAGGAACATCCTGAGAATGGGGTTTCATTGTATGATGGAAGCTGTGGTAACAACCCTCTTTGGGGATGGCCCTAAGTGAAAATCTGCCTCTCCCAAGGGTGTTCCTTTTCTAGAGGTGGCCTGTTACCAATGACTGATCAGTGTGAGTATAGAAAGGCCCAGTCTGCTCATCCCAGTTAGAACTGGGCCTTTATACAATTCTGAAATGTTATTTCAACATCAGACATCCTATGAGCTGAAACTGGGTACAACCTACTTTCTCCCCTTGCCCTTTAATGCTTCTCTCTAATTTCCTGGTTACAGTGCAGATTGGTGTTGGCTTGGTTTAGAGGAGGGTGCAACACAACTTCCTGTACTTGGCTTCTGATTGTCTTAAGGAAGAAAGAGGCAAGGAGGACAAGAAGCAAAGGGAAATTCAGAGAGTTATGTTTATGGGAAAATATTGAAATTGAAATAATCATTTTGAAGGGAAAGGAATTAAATTGAAAAAAATAGTCTTTTTTTTTTAATGCAGCATTGGGCATCCAGTTGAGAGTAATGATGATGAATTTATACGAACCCAAATGTTGGCAATCAAATGTTAATCTACTTGTTTAATATAAATGCCATATATTTTGGGTTGCTTGGTAAATGTACTTGTGATGAAAACATCTTTTTTTCCCTCTACTCTCTTAAGAAAAATCCATTTAAAGAAACTTTCAATTACTTTTTATTAAAAAGGAGCACAGGAACAAACTTTCATAAACATTTTCTCTGTTAAGGAATACTTCCTAATGAGTTTCACCCTTACTCTGTCTATAGGGCAAAAGGAAAGAACGTTATAAGAAAATAAGTGAAAAGGAGTTCTTTGTGAATTTATAATAATAAGCATATATACTTGTCAGTCTAAACTTATTTTGTAGAGCGACTGTCATTAGAATGTAAGGGGTGAAGAGAATAAACATTTGTGTACACTGCGATGACAGGCTTTGAGTAGTTTGTTCCATGGAGAACACAAGTTCATGGAGGGATGGCTCAACTCACTGGTGTTGTCTGCAGAAATGACAGGATCTGCCTCCGAAGACAAACTGCTCAACACTTGAGGTTCCTTGGAATTTGAAGAATGCATGGAAGGGGGTATATCTTATCTCTGTTAAAGAGCCATGTAATTTTCTACTAAAACAAATGCAGATTTCTTATGATTTTTGCTGTCTTTTTTATACAGAGAAAACTTGAAGCTTATGTTAATGCTTGCTATTCAATTTATTAAATTTGTGTATTTTGAAATCTAGTCCCTCCTTAAGTTTTTAAATAACTTATTTTTTTATGATTCTAAAAAATTTTAGCAATTATTTTAGAGGTTTATGGATAATATTTGATCCTGTTCACAAACGTAAGACACTTAAATATCTTTAAATGTATGTATAAAGTTGTACAAATTATTTTAGTTTTAAATGATTCAAATGTATGACAGTGATTTTTTCTGAGTATCTAAATAAGCTTTATAAATCTAATTAATAATTTTAGTGATCCTAAAACTCTTTCAGTTTTTCTAAAACAGTATATAAATAATAAACTATCAATTTCAGATAGTATGTCTAAATCAAGCAATTAATCACAGATTTTAATTTGAAATTAGGACGTTATCATTCTAATTCATCAGCATTTCCAAATGTAATATATTTTCTTTCACTTTTAAGTTTTTCAGTTATCTGCATCAATAGACATTTCTCAGATAATGTTAATTTTATAACATTGAAAATGATGAATGCAAATGTTTGACCAAATGTCCCAATACTCTTCATGACATTAATATGAAATTTAAAATCCAATATCTGTATCAAGTACTCAATTTCACATTTGATTTTGCACTTTAAAATTATTACTCTCCTGGGCCAAATTTTCTTCAGTATTGCAGTGTATACATTTCCAAGCAGATCAGTCTCTTTCCAATGCCAAGCTGTCTCTACTTGAACTTTTAATATTTTAAATATTTCTGGGTTTAATGATAGACCCTCTTGGGACAGAGGAGAAACATACACAGGAAGAAAGCAGTGAACATTTGGCAACTGAAGCTACTCAGAACACTCACTTCTGAGTTCTAAATCTTACTGCTGAGGAAGAGAACGCCATCCTATAAAATCAGTCACTAGCCTGGCATGATCAGTAACTTTTGCCAGGCTAGTGACTGATTTTTTTTCTGCACTGCTAACAGAAGCTTATTTGGAGTTTCTATGTTAGAGACCCCAAACCCCAAGAGTAAGTTACATAGCCCACATCCTCTGGATCTAATGGAAATAGATTTCCCAAGTCTCCTATCTAGTTACAAAGCTCTGCCCTCCTACCTATGGCTTTCACTTGTTTATGTGTAGAATGTATTTAGCTCTTAGAAATGCATTTTCTAATTAAATTTTAAAACTTTGTTGTAATACCAATAAATGCCTTTTCCATCTAATTTTTTAAAACTTTGAACTTAATAGATTTTTGTATTCTTTCATGTTCTTAATACCACAAGACACAGGTATTAACATCAAATGTATTGAAACTTGGATATTTCTTATAGCTTTGTCTTACTTAGGCTCAAAAATTATAAGGTCATTTTACCGAAATATATTTCATTATTGCTTCTGATATTTTATATGAATTTATCCCTGCATGTTGTTCCTTGGAAGTAGAGAAGGCTATAATTTTGTCTGTAATGACACAGACACATTGCTATTCATTGATATATTAGTGCACTTCAAGCTTTAAAGATGTTAAGGTAATTCTGGTTTTTTTGACCATATGGAATCTCAGAGCTGTCAGTACCGTGTGTGTGTGTGTGTGTGAGAGAGAGAGAGAGAGAGAGAGAGAGAGAGAGAGAGAGAGAGAGAGAGAGAGAGCGCTAGAGAAAGAACAACAACAAACCTAAATTATAGGTTATTCTGGGGCTTTAAAACCCTAAGAAAATCAGAAAATCTTTGGTAGGCAAAAGTCAATTGAATATCTTTCAAATTTAGTCTGTCAATCTTGAATAAACACTCACACACACAGACATTCACACAGAGTACCAAAAAAAAGAAAAAAAAGCATAAAAAATGCCTTAAACAAATTAAAGATAAAATAATTTCATCCAAACTTTGAATAGGGTTATTTTGTGTTTTTAAGAAAGTATTTTAAGAAGATCAGATTGTAAAAAGAATGGAATACCAGATCAGTACAGTAACATGATTTTGAAATGAAATGAGCAAAAGACTTCGCTTTAATTCATTCATGATATGCAGGTATATGTAAGAACTCTGACAATAGTAACTGTCTTTTTAAAACAGTAACAGATCTTTCCAGGTGTACATAGGTGTGTGTATATCAGAAATTAAGTTAGAAACTGAACTGAAAACTGTGTTACCATTGGCAATTTGTTTAAAGCCCATGTACCACAGAAGCAGTATTTTTAACGCTGTGTTAATATAATATATATATACACAATTATTCACATCTGCTTAAGTGTATTTGACTTTCACAAAATTTAGATTTATTGCAATCTTTTTTACCCTTAAAAAACAGTTTCTGAATTTTGGAAATGAAGAGAGATGGAAAATTTAAATACCCAAAGAATGGGGTTGTTGACTACTAAGAAATTATTAAAATCTTACACACGAAATTATATAAAGAATACAGATAATTCTAGTCCCATGCACTTGGCCCAACAGGTCACAGTGCTGTAGATGACTGTCCATAAATGAGCATTCCTTGTCTCTAAGGAAATGATGTTCCTGGGGTTTAGTTTTATTCTTCCCGTTCACCTATTGCTCCCTGGGATATTCCTTCCCTTTCCATTTGGAAGTGAGTCTAAAGATTTTATTGGGCCTCATTCATTGCTACTTTGTTATTTCTGCAGTTCTGGGCCATATGGGGTCTAGGCTGGAAGAGGGAGAAGGCACAATCCCAAAGCAATTGCCTCTGGGAGACGAAAATATAATCCTTAAGGTTACAGAATTTCTCCCAGTCCTGCTGAAGTTTGAGCCTTTGCCTTCTGGAAACTGAGGCTGGGAAGACTAGTGTTCACCGCAGCCCGCCTGGAGTTTTCAGTCTTTGATGACGGAAGTCCTAAGATGGAAGTCCTGAGATGTCTTCAGAGACAGAAAAACACCACCACCTATTTAGAATCAATCATGGCTTCTATTTCAACCCCTCAAGAAACATTCATCTATTTAATAAAAAATTTATACCGCAGCATCGAGCTAAGCATGAAGTAAGCATTGTGAGCAAATGGCTCC
This sequence comes from Carlito syrichta, assembly GCF_000164805.1. Lineage (NCBI taxonomy): Eukaryota > Metazoa > Chordata > Mammalia > Primates > Tarsiidae > Carlito > Carlito syrichta. The sequence goes on along the minus strand of NW_007248099.1, from coordinate 151,224 downwards.
TGGCGTTTTGAAACCCACGTTATTGCAGACCACGTGGACACTGCCTTTAGGTCACTTGGCTCCTCCACCCCAGGCATTGTTCCTTCTGTCGTCTTCCCCATTGCTTGTGAAGTTCATCATGCTGTCAGGAGCTGGTGTTTTATATGCCAATGTCCCACCAACATATTTCCAGTACTTTCTTCTTGGTGCCAATTTGTAAGGGACCATTTTGTATGCACCGTAAGGTTGGGAGAGAAAGAAAGTACAAGTAGGTTGGTCTCCTAATGGGTGAGAATGGCCAGCATTGAGCCCGTGCCCGTCTGCTTTTCTGCCCTAACAAGGCCAGATGCAGAGCTGGCAGCAAGGGTCTGAGAAACAAGCGGCCGCCAGGCTGCCACCGCGTGGTTAAGTGTCGCCTTCCTCCCCTAGGGGCTGGCTGGCTCCTCCTGTGCTTGTCCCCCCCACCCAACACGTTTTTAAATAGAAGGGAGGCAATGTTTCATGAAGAGCGGGTCAGAGCCAGCCTCAATTGCTGCGTCCTCCAGACGGGTTCTGTAGTTCAGAAAATACAGGGTGGCGTTTACTGCTGTTCTCGTTCTTGATGTAAAGACCATACAAAGATCTATCGGGCTTGGTTGAACCTGATGAGGGAAAACACGTCTGGGATTCGTTCGTCGACTCCTTGGACGGACAGTTCTTTGCGTCCCAGTACGCCCAGTGCCGAGGCTCTGGGGATCACAAAGTGACCCAGAGAGAGAGGGCGCCCAGCGCACGCCGAAAGGCATGGACAGAACTCCCGTGGGAACGCGCACCAACGAACCAGCATCAGCTGGGCCAAGTGCCCCACCGAGAGGCAGAGAGACTCGCCTTGGGTGGCGCTGGGCGCGCGTCTCCGCCAGCGGCAGCTTCGTGGGCCTCAAGAGAAAAGCCAGGCGCGCCAAAGGCCTTGTTTAGGCCAGAACATCCCTGGTCTGTCCGAAAACCCACGGAGGCCGGGCCGCGGGTGGGGAGGCCGCGCGCGCCCGCCGAGCGACCTCGGTTTTATTCCAAACCACACGCCGCTCTTCGAACGTGCCAGAGACCCGGCGCTTTACGGCCCACGCGAGGCGGTTCCCTCGCGTTCCCGAGTCGTGGCTTCTCCAGCGCCGCTTCCGCTCGGGAACGCCGCTCTGCTGCCCCCGTGCGGCGCGCCGCGGCAGGACGCCCGGGACGTCGCGGCCTGACGCGTCGCCCTCGCCCCGGCCGGCCTGTGCCCTGCGCGGCGGC
>NW_007248099.1:110874-149355 GCF_000164805.1 Carlito syrichta | reverse complement strand
GGGCCCCAGCTCTTCTCCGTCGGGCGGGCCCGGCGCGGCTTCCGAGGAGAGCCCGCGCTGCCGCGGGCGTGGCGGGAGCGCGTTTTCGCCGGAAAGGCGGGCCGGCTCGGCTGTCTGCGGCCCACGCCTGCTTTCCGCGAGGGGCTGGTGCTGCACGCGGCTCCCGGCTTTCAGAGGAGAGGCTCTGTCTGGACCCGACGTCGTGGAGTTCCAGCTTTCCTGGCGCCGGTTGGCCACTGGGGTCTCAGGTTCGCTGCAGCCTGATGCTTGTCCGATGCCCGGCTGGGAGAAATCATATTGATGGGAGAGGGCCTGGGGGAAATCCAGTCACCCATTTTGCCGTGTAATCTAAAATCTATTCAGGATTAAGGAAGCCGTCAAAATACCGGGACCACGTCATCCTGGGCCCAGGGCAACTGCTTCTGCTGAACTGTGCTTCTGCCATCTTGATAAAACATTTTCTCTGAGCAGGCCCATAGGAAATGTTTCCTCTGGCTTCATTTGGGTGTCTCCCACATAACCGCTTTGTATTTTGTATCGTCTTGCTACTGGTTTATTCATTAGCCACATTTCTGACACTGTTTTGCTTCCCTATTTTTAGAGTTTAGATCTTTTATCTTGCTATATTTTGTGGATCTGCAAGCAATTTAAATGCATTTGAGACTAAGGATCTCTATCAATGCTGTACTTGAGTATAAAAATAATTCCCGACTGAAAAGTCTGTAACCTAAATACGTAAGAATTAAAGCAAAATACCCTATAATCCCCCCAAAGAGCTGAAGCTTCCCACAAATAACATTAATTTTAGAAACCATGCTAATCCTGTTTCTCAGTGCACACGGGTTGAACTTGTGGGCTCTTGTTGGATTGGTATTCCTCATGAAAAATACTGCTAAATCAGGAGAGAGGAGATGAAAAGTACACTGAAAAGGACCAACAATATTTCTTTTTAGGATAATATGTGAGCCATTAATTAAAGCTAATGTTTATTTTTTTTTTCTCTTTCTCGGCCCATGGAAAGACCCAGACTACACTCAACAAGCTTGTGACATTAATAAATGTGTGTGAAAAGAGCCTTTGGTCAGTGCAGACTGGCAACCACACTGTGTGGGGTGAAAATGGATCTTGTTTTCTTTTCTTTTCTTTTTTTTTTTGAGTTGGAGTCTCACTCTGTCGCCCAGACTGGAGTGCAGCGGCTGCTCCTGGCCACTGCAGCCTCCACCTGCTGGGCTCCGGCGATCCTTCCGCCTCAGCCTTCCCAGTAGCCGGAATTACAGGCATGCGCTACCACACCCAGCTGATTTTTTGATTTATTGTAGAGATGAGGTCGCTGCCCAGGCGGGTCTTGAACCCACGGGCTCAGGCAATCCACTCACCTCAGCCTCCCAAAGGCGTGGGATTACAGGCTGAGCCTCCGAACCCAGTGAATCTTGTTTTCCGTGTGGGGTCTGGACCCATGATCTGGCTTGTTGATTTGTGAGGGATAATGAACTTCAAGAATAATTATGTTAAATGCCCTTAATTTCACATAAACATAATCTAATAAGATGTAGGTGTTTGTAGTGGTCCAATAGTCTAGCCTTAAATTCAGTCTTGAGGCCAGAGACCATAAGCTTGTATTTATGATGTATGTTTGGAAAGTATGTGCAATCTTTAAAAACAATTATTTATTAGTTTATATTTTAAAGTTGTGGGGTACAGTTCAGGATTAGGTCCATAAGTGGTTATCATACAGGTGAAGTTTGGGCCTCCCAATGGTTTGGGATCAGATAGCCTTATTGATGGTGTTCTCCCCCTCCACCCCCCCACAGTTCTGCCTCCCCTGGCAGTGTCCTGCTACTGCCAATCCGTTCTTGAAGTATTATCATAAATGTTCAGGATCCATGTATGAGTGAGAACATGTACTCAGTTCTTTGTTTCTGTGATAGATCACTGTGTATGATAGACCAAACCCATCCAAGTTGCTGCAAAGCCCATAATTTTGTCCTTTATGGCTGCATAATAATCCACTGTGTGTATGTAATGCATTTTATTTATCTAGTTCTATTTCGATGGACAGCATGATTGGTTCCATGTTTTTGCTGTTGTGAACAGTGCTGCAATAAACATGCGTGGACAGGTATGTTTTTTGTAGAATGATTTGAATTCTTTCAGGTATATTCCCAGAAGGGGGATTGCTGGGTTGTATGGAAGGTCAATATTTTAGATCTTTTAGAAATTGTCACACTTTTTCCCACAGAAGTTGTACTAATTTATACACCTACGAACAGTGTAGATGCATTCCCTTTTCTCCACATCCTCTCCAACATCTGTTGTTTCTTGAATTATTAATGATGACCATCCTGATTGGAGTTAGGTGGTATCTCAGTGTGGTTTTAATTTGCATTTCCTTAATGATTAGTGAGGCTGATCATTTTTTCATGTATCTGTTGACTGCTCATATGCCTTCTCTTGAGAAGTGTCTATTCATATCTTTTGCCCATTTTTAAGTAGGGTTGTTTGTTATTTTCCTTTTGGGATGTTTGAATTCCTTATAGATCCTGGATGTTAGACCTTTGTCAGGTATATAGCTGGTAAATATTTTTGCCCATTCTGTGGACTGGCGGAGGCCATGACAATCCAGGACTCAGCATGGGAATCGAATGAAAACACCCTTCTGGAAGGCAAAGCCCCAGAAGGATCCGTGTGTGTGGCAAAACCCCACAGAAAGTTTTGAGGAAAGTTCTACCTGAATGTCCTGTGACTCATGGTCGCCTGTTTGTTCCCATTATATTGTTATACTTATGCCTTATAGGAATAATATGCTTAAATCTCCCCTTGGGAAAGAACGCTGTGACTAAAGTTAAGGGTTACAGCATCTATAATGTCAGTAATAAACCAGTTAATTTTTCACCATTGGCCATGCTTCAGGAAGTGCAAATAGCAACCCAACAGGTCACAATGACCCAACCAATTACTCCAAAACCTACTGTGACAAAGTGTACTTTTAACTGTTCTACTTTATATTAAAACTACGGTATCGGGAAATGACAGAAACTGAGGTACAAACTAAAGCAAACACAGTTAAGCCATACCAACAACACCAGAGTAGCCACAAGTTTAAAGCTTTGAAACGCTATTACAAACCCTTGCCAACTATTAGAGCAGGCCCCCATATAGGCTGTAATATGAATGGTAGAATTTGGTGGGCACCTAGAGGAAAGAGTAGTATGCAAAACTTAGAATGGCTTCATCTTCACTACCTTATACAGGTGCATATGATGATGATATGGTTAGTAAAGTCTGGATAGATGAAAGTCATGTTAAGTAGAAAAACGTATCTGTATAGGAAAAAATAAAACACAGTGGGCCCCCTTGGTGCCTGCTTTCTAAAACCCAAAGGTCAACACTTAGTAAAAACTGAAATGATTGGTATATATAAATAAAATATAGACACTGCCTCATCACAGACAGTGGCCTTTAAATTAAAACTACATAAAGGTTACATGCCTAACACCTTTATATCTATATAGACTATTTACCTTTATGAAGCATAAGTTTCACTTTCCACTTGCTAACCTTTTGACTAATATTAACCTTGCCCTTTTAATAAGTTACCACTTCCAAGAACAGCTAGCTTCTTATATGTAGACATTATTACACCATATAATTATGCAAAAATCATAAGAATTGTAAAATCATTAGTACGTCATACAATCATTTCGATATGTTTTGATTGTTCTTTTACTGTTAACTTTCTGCTAAGTGTGTGCCAAAAATTATGATATAAATAAACCAGCACTGCTGTGCTTCAGTGCCAGAGTGCCTGAAAAGAAACTCTGGTCACGACTCTTCATTGTTTCGCCTTACCACGCCTCCTTCCCAGGTCCCCATGAACCCCCCGGAGCTGACCTCCGGCAGTGGCCTGTCTCTCCACTCTCTTGATGGTTTCTTTTGCTTTGCAGAAGCTTTTCAGTTTGATGAGGTCCCACTTGTCCTTCTTGTACTCTTATGGCATGGGCTTTTGAAGTTTTTATTAGGAATTGATTGTCTATTCCAACTTTTGTAAAGGTGTCTCCTGTGCTCTCTAAGATTCTTATACTTTGAGATATATTTTAGGTCTTTGATCCATTTGGAATGGATTTTTTAATATGATTATAGGTAAGGGTCCTGTTTCAATTTTCTCCATGTGGTCAGACAGTTTTCATAGCACCATTTACTAAATAAGTTCCCCTCTTCCCAGTGGTTGTTGGTGGAGACTTTGTCAAAAATTAGTGGGTTGAGAAATTGAGGTTTGCTTCTGGAATTTCTATCCTGTTTCATTAGTCTATATGCCTGTTCCTGTACCAATAACAGACTGTTTTGACTAATGTAACCTTATAAAAAAGTTTAAAGTCTGAAAGTGTGATACCTCCTGCTTTGTTTCTTTTGCTAAGGATTGTTTTGGCTATTCGTGGTCATTTATGTTTCCATGTGCATTTCTGTATTGTTTCAAGGTCAGGAGAGAATGCAGCTGTCAATTTAATCCTCAACTGTACCCCATAACTTTGAAATATAAAGAAATAAACAAATAATTTTTTTTTAAAGATTGCACATACCTTTCAAACAAACATCATAAATACAAGCATATGGTCTCTGGCCTCAAGACTGAATTTAAGTCTAGATTATTGGACCACTACAAACACTTACGTCTTATTAGAATCTGCACATTGCCTTGGGTAGGATAGACATCTTAACAATGTTGATTCTTCCAATCCATGAGCATGGGATATTTTTCCATTTGTTTATGTCTTCTTGGATTTCTTTGCAAGTGTTTTGTAGTCTTCATTATAAAGGTTTTTCATTTCTCCAGTCAGGAAATGTCAAGGTATTTCATTTTTATTTTTTTGGCTACTGTGAATGGGATTGTATTTTTTATTTGGATTTCTGCCTGTTTGTTGTTGATGTATAACAATGTGACTGTCTTTTGCACAGTGATTTTATACGCTGAGACTTTGCCAAAGTCCTTATCAGTGCAAGGAGGTTTTTGACAGATTCCCCTAGGTTTTCCAGGAATAGGATTATATCATCCGTAAAAAACAACTTAACTTCCTTTTTTCCTGTTTGGATACCTCTGATATTCTTCTCTTCTCTGATTGCTCTAGCTAAGACTTCCAACACTATATTGAACAGGAGGAGTGAGAGTGGGCAGTCTTGTCTCGTTCTGGTTTTCAGGGGAAGTGCTTCCAGTTTCTGTCTGTTTAGCAATATGTTGGCTATGGGTTTATTGTAGATGGCTCTTACTATTTTGAGTATGTTCCCTCTATGCCTAGGTGTTCAAGGGTTTTTCTCAAGAAGGAATGCTGGATTTTATTGAAATCTAATGTCTAATGATATAATCATGTGGTTCTTGTTTTTACATCTGTTGATGTGTTGAATTACATTTTGGTCTTGTGGAGATGAAGACTACTTGGTCGTGGTGGATGATTTTTGAGATGTGCTGTTGGATCTTATTTGCTAGAATCTCGTTGAGAATTTTTTGCATGTATATTCATCAGAGATGTTGGCTTGTAGTTCTCTTTCTTTGTTGAGTCTTTACCTGGTTTGGTATCATTGTGATGTTAGCTTCATAAAATGATTTGGGGAGAGTTCCATCTTTCTTGATTGCCGGGGATACTTTCAATAGGATTGGTATCAGATCCTCCTTGTATGTTTTGTAGAACTCCGCTGGAAAACTCTCTGGTCCAGGGCTTTGTTTTTGAAGATAGTTTTCTTGTGACAGAGTCAATTTCCTGGGTTGTTATTGGTCTATTTAGTGTCTCAATTTCTTTTTGTTTCAATCTTGGGAGATGGTGTGATGTCAGAAATACCTCCATTTCATTTAGATTTAGGTGAACATAGCAATCTCTGACGATCTTTTGTATTCTTCAAGGTCAGTTGTGACTTGATACTTTGCATTTCTGATTGTGTTTATTTGGACTTTCTCTCTCTTTTTTTGGTCAGTCTGGCTAGGGAGTCCATCAGTCTTGTTTATCCTTTCAAAGAGCCAGCTTTTTGTTTAATTGATTTTTTTTCTATTATATTTTTGTCTCTTATGTCCCATATTTGGGCTTTTACTTTGGTGATCTGAATTCTTCTACTGAAGTTAGAATTTTGGTGTTTTTGCCTTTCCAGCTCCCTTAGGTGATTTGTTAGGCTGTTGACTCATGATCTTTCTATCTTTTTGATGTGTGTGCATAGAACTATAAATTCCCCTCTGAGTATTGATTTCATGGCATACCAAAGGCTTTGGTAAGATGTAGCTTTTTAAAATTTGTTTACAAGAATCTTTTAACTTTTGTTTTCATTTCTGTGTTGACCGAGGAATTGTTAACCATCATGCTGTTTAATGTTCATGTTTCTGTGTGTTTTGGGGGAATCTTGTTGGTGGTGATATTTATTTTTATCCCACTGTGGTCTGAGAAGGTACATGGAAGTATTTCAATATTATGAAATTTGTTTATGTTTGATTTATGGCTAAGAATGTGGTTGATCTTGGAGTATGTTCTATGTGGTGAATAGAATATATATTCTGTGGTTGTTGATTGAAGTGTTCTGTAGGTACCTATTAAGTCCATTTGGTCAAATGTCAACTTGAGGCTCTGGAACTTCTCATTGATTTTTTCTCAGTGCTCTATGTAGGGAAGTTAGTGGGCTAAGTTCCCAACTATGATAGTGCTAGAGTCAATATATTTTTTAAGTTTACTTAGTAGTTGCTAAATAAAACCTGGTGCTCCTGTGTTGGGTGCATATATGTTTAGGATAAACAGTGCTTGTCAATGGATTGAACATTTTATCATTATGTAGTGTCCTTCTGTATCTTTTAAAATTTTTAGTAGCTTGAAGGTTGTTTTGTCTGATATTTAAAAAATCACGACTCCTGCCTTTTTTTGTTTTTCATTGACCTGAAAGTCTGTTTTCCATCCTCTAACTTTGTCTGTGGGCATCTTTTGTAATGAGATGTGTTTCCTGGTGGCAGCATATTGTTGGGTCATGCTTCTTTTTAAATCTGGTGTGCCATTCTATGTCTTTTCAGTGGTGAATTTAATCCATGGATGTTTAGACTTATTATGGAAATGTGAGTGTTTATCCATATCATGAGTTTTTTATAAGACTGTTTTGTTTTCTTCTTAACTTTTGTATTGATATATGTGTTTGTTTTCAATTTTGCAGATGCATTGTATGTTTTACTGGCTCTATGTTTTCTTGTACTTTTGCAAAGTGCATGGTCGTTCTTTTTTTTCTGTGCTTAATACCTTCTCAAGCATCTCCTATAGAGCTGTTCTGGAAACAGCTTAATCTCTTAGGGTTGAATGTCTGGGAAGGATTTTACTTCTCCATCACCTATGAAGCTGAACTTGGCTGGGTAGGAAATTCTTGATTGAAATTGTATATATTTGAGCATGCTGATAATTGAACTATAGTCCCTTATAGCTTATGGTGTTTCTGCTGATAGATCTGCTGCTATTCTGATTTGTCTTCCCCAGTGGGTAGTCTGATCATTCTCTCTCAATGCCTTTAAGACTTTTTCTTTTATACCTACTTTGTGTAGGTGAATTACTGTGTGTCTGGGGGTTGGCTTTCTCATTTGCTGTCTTGTGGGTTTTCTCTGAATCTCTTTTATTTCAATGGTTGCATCTCAGGTGAGATGGGAAAAGTTTTCTTGGATAACCCCCTGGAATACTTGTTCCAAGGTGTTCTCTGTTTTCCTTTCTGCTTCTGGGATACTGATCAGGCATAAGTTTGGCCTCATAATATGCCTGCACATCTCTTGGAGGCTTTGTTCTTTCTTTCTGTGTTTTCTCTCTGTGCTTCTAGCAGATCAGGTTAATTCCATGTTTTGGTCTTCCAACTCTGAGACTTTTTCCTCTGCTTCATTAATTCTGCTTTCCATGCTTGTCATCTTGTTATATATTTCCTGGATGATTTTTTTTTTTTTTTTGTGGCCAAAATCTCTGTTACAAGTTCTTTCAGTGTTGCATCTTCTCTTTCTTGGGTCTTATTCACTCTTTTCATCCATCCCTAAATGCTGTTGTATTCTGGGATTGATTGTTGGTAATAATTTCCATTGTTTGGAATCTGATATCTGTTATTTCTTTCCTTTTTTTTTTTTTTTTTGTTGGTGTTGCCTTTTGGTACACTGGGAATTACCTTTGTTCTTCCACTGATTTTTCCTCATTTGTGACAGATCTTTCTTTTCTCTTTAATTCTATTATTCGGTGGTAGTGAAAGGGGCTTTCACTTCTGTTGATTGCTCAACCTTCTCTTCTTTCCTAATCAGGCCTCTGAATTTGTTCTATTTTGAGACAGGACTGAGGGTGCAAAGCTTTACTATCTCTTGTGGTTTTGAGAGTTGAATAAGGTGCAGGGTGGAGGATTCAGAAACTACTTGAAAGCCACATGGACTGGGGTATGGGCCCTCTGAGACCCACTTCCCACCACTACCACCCTATATGACAATGCAATGAATACCTGAGTCCAAGATAAAGTAACAGCAATGAGGAGAAGAGAGAAAAGTAGAATGTAATAGAATGGGCACAAGTAATAAAAAATTTTAAAGACAAGAACAACAACAAAAAAAACCCTCAAGCAAACAAAAATCAAAACAAACAAAAAAACCAACAGAAAAAGTACAAAAATGAAAAACACATACACACAGAAAACAAAAAATGAAAGAAGAAAGAATAAAAGGGAGGGATGCAAGTCGAACCCTCACATATGCATTCACACACACAAATTAAACAAAAAGAAAAGAGGAACAAAAAAGAAAAATAAAAAAACGGACACTTGCATACACACACATACAGAAAACAAAGAATAAAGGCAAAAAGAAAAAAGAAAAAAAAATTCTGGGCACCAAGCGCCCTCTTGTGGTAGGTTCTGTAATATTCCTCTCTGCTGCTCACAGGTAAGCCCACCTACCATCTCCTGTGCTGCAGACTCCTTCAGTCTCCCCAGCACAAGGCCTAGGGAGGGAGGAGGGAGCGGTGGAGGTGGGTGGGGCGTCAGTTCTCCTCTTTCATTCTGGCAAGGTCAGGAGGTTCCCCTCTGGTGGGAAGGTGTGGGATTGTACCCTTCCCATTTGCTGGCGGCAGGTGCACCAGCCAGGCTTGTCTCAGAGTAGAGTTCTCCTAGTGCAGCTGCCGTCCAGGCTCCACCTGGTTCATCCCTCTTAGTCACGCCCCAACCATGTGGGTCTGAGTTCAGAGGATTGCTAGGGAGCAGGGGGTTGAGGGAGCAGGGGGCTGAGTCAGCCCAAGACTCACTGCTGATCTCTTGGGGGGGGGGTCTTCTCATCCCTTTCTGGTCACACCCTTTGCCCCATGGCTGGGTCAGCGTAGGGGGTGGAGCGCCTGAGACTCTGCACTCATCCTGTCCCTCTGAAATGTGTGCTTTCAGGATACTCCTTCTGGGTCACATAAATCCTGGGGTAATTAACCCACCAGTCTCAGAGGTCAGGTCTGTTGCTTCTGGGTGGGAATGCCAGAGCACTTCCCTGCCCAGTGTTCAAGCTGGCAGCAGGATGCCTGTTTCATCTTCTCCAGTGGGACTCTGCTTCTGGCTCTCTCCCTGCGCTCCCTCCACAGCCCTTGCTGCCAGTGTCTGGCCTGGCACTGCAGGGGTGGGGCAGAGCCTGGCACCAGCAGTTACTCACAGCAGCTTCTTCCCGGGAAGGGCTTTGTTGATATTTTAAAATGATGCTCAGCTTCTGCATCCTGGGAAGCTCTATGGTTCAAGCAGAGCAGCTGCAGCACCAGCTGCTTCACCAGGAGAGCCCTGGCCACTTGTTCCAGAGTCCCCATTCTGTCAGCCACTCACACGCCCACGTACACACAGACACGCACACAAATTCATCCCCACACTCACTCACTCATGCAAGGTCTCACACAGTCCAACTGGCTCCGCTGTCATCTTCCCAGCTTCCCCAGAGTTCTTAGAGCTCAGCTGATTTCAACTAAGAGGTATGTCCTGGCCTCCGTATGAGTAATCTAATCTGCAGATTAGTATACTCTTATGACAGCAAAGAATTCCTGGTCTTTTTCAATACAATAAGAGTCTCTTCTCTACAATATTTAACACTATTGAAGTTAAAACTTTAGAGAACTATGTGTTGTTTTTTTTTTTTAAGAACATGGTTATATTATAGCTGTCAGCCACTCATTGTGTTGGTCATAAACATTGATGGGGGTCAGTGAGTGATTGTTGAGTCACTAGCAGTTATGTCCACTGAATGCTGAGCATCATATTAAAGTTTTTCATGTACTAACTTCATTTAGACCTCATAAAGCATCTTCTGGAGTACGTTTGTCAACATTTTATGAATGAAAAATTGTATAACTTGTTTGCATTCCCAGAGGTGGGCAGATTTTTGATGCTTAAAAAAAATGGCATTCACATCTTTTAACCAACATACAGTCTTCCTCTGTACAGTGGGATTTGGTAAAATTCAATCTTCTGCTAGTTCTGGGGCAATTTTGATGGAAAACATAACATTTTAGGCAAACATTGCATTTGTATTTTCATGACTTGAAATGTATGAATTTTCATGCAGTGACAGGGAGACATGTTTCATGATTGGTACTCAGACTTACGCTGTAGAGTGGGAAACAGACAGTGGTAAGCCAGAAGAATGAATTTGAACATAAATGGCAAAGATTTGCACTTAATGTGGTAAGAAATAAAGGATTAGTCAATGTTTTTGGTCACATGAGCAATAATTTAAGTATGGAAAAATTGCAGTACTTAAGCTCTGGAGATGAGATTGTCAATGGTCACAGCTGGTTTGAAAATCATTATGGAATTTTAAAATAAATTTTAAGATTCTCAGACCCTGTGATCTAGCAGTTTCACTCCTAGAGAGGGAGCGAGGAAACTCAGACACATGTGCATGAGAACACACGTACAAGAGTGTGCACAGTAGCTACATCTGTGGTCACAGAACACTGAACATTGACAAAGCATAGTTGTCATAATTGCTCACAAAATGGAATACTACACAGCATTGTGAATAAAGCAGTTCATCAACAAGATCAATCTCAGGAACACATTGTTGAGTGAAAATAGCACATCACAGAAAGATACATACTTCTTGAGTATATCTGAATAAAGTTCAAAAACATGCAGCACCAAACAACATATTAGCGAGAGGCAGACTAATGAGAACAAAAAGGAATGGCAATCTCCATGGGGGAGAGAGGTGACCAGGGGCCCCTCAGGGAGCTTCAGGGTTTCCAGCAGTTTTCCATCTTGAGTTGGATAGTTGTAGATGTGGTTCCTTCAGTTGCAGCTCAGTGCCCCACATTTTTTGTAAGTGTTCTTTTGTGTACATATTGCCAATTCTCAAAAAGGAAAATGTTTGGACCTTAAGTATTTTCTAAATAAAGTTATTTATATCATGCTCTTTAGAGAAGCATCCATCCTTGTGTTATTTCTTTCACATATCTGAACTTAATTCATAAAAGTTATTGTCCAGGATCCTGTAATTCTTGATACATTTTTGTGAAACAAAGAAGTTATGTCTGTTTCCCTGTGCCCTGGCTGGCACAGTGCAGACTTTTTACTCCTGGATCTCATAGTCCATCTCTGGAAACCAGGGCAGTTGGCTGTGCTTGCTGCTTTGCTTTCTGCCTCAGTCTACTAATAATGGTAGAAAGGTGTATCTCTTTTTGTCACCTCTATAGTACTAACCAAGCCTAGAAGATCATTGTTGGGAGAACACGGGGTGGTTTTCTGTCAGCAGTGTTGTCTGACGCTGGCTCACCAATCCCAGGCAGGAGGTAGAGTGAAGGTGTCAGCATCTGAACATCCACGGGCTGCTTCTTGTTGCTGCTGCATCTCTTGCGGTATTTGTTTCTCTACTAGGTCCTGCAGAGGGTTTGTCTGTGCTGTGTTCTTCCTCATCTCTACTGACACCTGATGGCCAGAGTTATTTCTAGATCTATCTTGCCTTCATAATTTCTTTCCCTTCCACAGCTGAATCCTTCCAAAGGAGCTCAGTAGGTGAAAGGAAATTTGTAAAAGTCTTCTAATAAATGTAGCTGTGATGTTTGGACTAACATTATTATTATTTTCATTAAACGGTGGAGATAGAAGGACAAGTCAACAATTCCTGCAAAAGAGCTCTTCCTTATTGCCTACACATTTTTTTTTTTTTGAGTTGGAGTCTCACTCTGTCACCCAGACTGGAATGCAGTGGCCACTCCCGGCCACCGCAGCCTCCACCTGCTGGGCTCCGGCGATCCTTCCGCCTCAGCCTTCCAAGTAGCTGTAACTACAGGCGCGCGCTACCATGCCTGGCTAATTTTTTGATTTATTGTAGAGATGAGGTCTCGCCTGCCCAGGCGGGTCTTGAATCCGTGGGCTCAGGCAATTCACTCACCTCAGCCTGCCAAAGGCGGGGGATTACAGGCTGAGCCACCGAGCCCGGCTGCCTACACATTTTAAATGTGCAAACTTCGTGACATACATATGTGACAACTGACCGCATATCCTGTGATCAGTTTATTCTGTATCATAGGTTGAGTTTTCTTCTGTTCTTTCGTATTTTATCATGTGTACATTTTTTCTCCCTAGACTAATCTGGTACAGCTAGTAATATTTACTTGTTCTTATAATTAAAAAAAAAATCAAACACAAGAAAAAAATTCACTTATTACCTAGTCTGAAAAATAACAGCTCCAGTTATTTGAAACTCTAAAATATATTTTCCTCATATCTGTTTTCTGAATTTTCATAAAGAGGCACTTTGCTGTATAACTGTGGACATACATTACAATTATAAGAAGTTTCAGTCTACAGTTCATCTAAAGGACCATACTGTTTCACACAGATCAAAGAATTTAGCTGGTAAAATAATTTTTGGACTAATCAAGGGATTACTTTCTGGAGACTTTATTTTCACATATATGTTAAACATTGCACTATTTTGTAAAAGTGTTTGCAAGAATAGTTTTGAGTATATGTATCAGGTAAAATGCTAAAATAAGCTTCCCAATAGATGTGAATTATATTTTTGAGGTTTGTAGAATATTGTAACTTAAAAACACAGAAATAATGTTTAATTTATGCAACTATTATCATGAAGATTTTGTGGGGTTTTAAAAATCATAGATATTTGAGAAAAGATTGGAGTCACTCACACTACATATATGCTACATTGTCTTTTCATGTTATTAGATGCCTTACACTTTAACTCTGACAAACCATGACAAATCTGTCAAGAGGAGGGATTATTATAAGATGAGTTATGTATTTCTAAAGACTGCATTGCTGTCAACATAATTGATAAAGGTCTCCTCAACTTAGAGTTTTGAAGAGATATTGCATCTTCAATAAAGAAATTTTCATAATTAAATGATTTACACTGAAGTGATAAAAATATTACTAAAATAAAATATTTTGAATGTATTATAAAAAAACTTTCACTAATGAATTCAAGATCTGAAATATGATTTAGTTTTTGGATACAAAGAGGGTAAATAATCACACACACATATACTCACACTCATAAACTTTGTGTGTTTTGAAGGTGTAACTCTCATACATACATGTCATAAACTTTGAATGAAATGGGGATGTAAATAATCATACACACATACACGCATAAACTTTGTATGGACTGAGGGTATAATCATGGATACACTTAATAAGCTTTGTATGAAGGGATTTAAATAATACACACACACACTTTCTATAAATGAGGGTGTAAATGATCACAGTCATACTCACACTTATAAACTGTGTGTGAAGTGAGGGATCAAAATAATTGCACACCACAATCATAAACTTTGTATGAAATGAGGCTGTAAATAATCACACATAACTTCATAACTCTATGTAATGGGGATGTAAATAATCACACACATACTTCATAAACTTTATATGAAATGGGGATGTGTGATTATGCTCACACACATACACTTTGAATGAAATGAGTGTAAATAATCACACAAACACTTCATAACTTTCTAGGTAATGGATATGTAAATGATCATGCACACACTTCATAAACTTTATATGAAATGAGTACATGAATAATCACACAGTCACACACATTCACTTTATAAACTTTCTGTGAAGTTTCTTTGAGGATTTAAATAATCACACACACTCACACACATATATATTTCATAAACTTCAGAAGTTCTCCGTCTATTTTTAAAACCTATACATAAACAACTACTTTATCTGAAATGTTAGAGCTGAATCAGTAAAAAAAAGTTAGGTTGATCCTTGAAATGGGGTAGGAAGGAAAAGGAAGACTCCCAGAAATGGTGATGATTGTGTTTCAAATTAAGAAAGAGGCAGTGGAGTCATTTATTCTAACTTCACCCTTGAAAATGCAACATTAATCACCTAACCATAGAATGGGTATGCTTGGACTGAATCACATAAACGTTTTTTCTGTTTTTGTGTAATAAAGTCAACTGGTAAAAAAAAATACTGTTTAATCTCTAGTGAAGAGATGCTAGAGCGATCTACATTAGCAATGTTTGATTCTGCTCTTTCATATCCCAGTTATTTCATGATGTTGTTCTGGAGATATTGAGTTAAATTGTTAGTATGGTCCACATTTTGCATTCAATACTTTCAATATATAAGGTAGCTCCTAGTTTTATGAGTAAAGTAAAATTTATCAGTGATGTAGAATACTTTGGGCAAATATTCTTGCTGCTTAATAAAGGAAAGTATAGGAACCAGAAACCTGTTTAATCATTCATTATCTTGATGTCTTTTCATAGACGATTTTGCTAATGTTTGTGATTTTCAAATTATTATTGGCCCTTGCATAACCTGACATTCATATCTTCAAACCTGCTATGATAAACTGAGCTATCACTCTGTAAGTGATATTTTATAAAGCCCATTCTATATTTAGAATAAATGAACACAAAGTCATCACCTTCAAAGTAGCTAATGGTCATATTTTATGTTAAACTGACTTTTGAGATTCTGAGTGTTGAAAATTCTAAAGTCTGGACTCTGCCTCAAGAAATACAACTTTTTATTATTTATGCTTGAAAGAAACTAGTTTTTAAATTATATTTAATTTTGAGATAATTACAGAGTTACATGAAGCTATAAGAAATAACACACAGAAATCCTGGTATTCTTTTCCCAGTTTCCCATGATGCTAATGTTTTGCAAAACTATAGTACAATATCACAGTCAAGGTATTGACATTGATACAATCAACTGAACTTTAAAGTCATTATTTATTGAGTTTTTGCTTTTAAAATAAATATCTGAGGGCTAAGTCTGCTAACTTGGTTGTTTAGTTAAATTTTACCTCTAATGCAAAGTTACTAAACTTATATGGTTTCAATAATGCAAGTTTATTTATTTATTTGAGTTGGAGTCTCACTCTGTCGCCTAGGCTTGAGTGCAGTGGCATGCTCACAGCCACTGCAACCTCTACCTGCTGGGCTCAGGCAATCCTTCCACCTCAGCCTTCCAAGTAGCTGGAATCACAGTTGTGAGACACAATGCCCAGCTAATTTTTGATTTATTGTAGAGATGAGGTCTGACCAAGTTGCCCAGACTGGTCTCAAACCTGTGGGCTCAGGAAATTTTCTCACCTTGGCCTCCCAAAGTGCTGGGATTATAGGTGTGAGCCACCACACTTGGCCTATAGTTAAATTTAAATAAAACATTTAAAGAAAATTCCAAGAGAAAGGAATAAAACTGTATTGTAAATATTCTTTTCCTTTTATTTCTACATCTAAGTAACATTCTGTAGTTTAGAATGTGTCTTTGTTAATAAGCCAAAGAATTGTAAAAACTGTGATAAGAATAATGACATGCATGTATATTTTAGCATGTGGATACGTTCTACATGAAAACAGCTCTTTATAATTAAATGATTATTCCATATGAATAGAAGTCATAGATGTTATGAAATGCTATAAAAAACAATTTACCTTTTGTAATTTTAGCTACACTAGGGAAATAGTATATTAAATATAATGTATTGCATTTGGCATTGGACTTACTGTACATTTAGATGAATGAGTTCATTAAATTCATCTACCCATCTTCTTTATTTTGGACACTAACTTTATGTTATAGTGTTAAGAGCCAAATTGGAACCTTGATTTTATGATGCTCTGCCTTCTTAAGTGGTGAACTCTTTTTTATTTTTGAGTTGGAGTCTCACTTCTTTGCCCAGGCTGGAGTGCAGTGGCATGCATGCCCACGGCCACCCCAGCATCGACCTGCTGGGCTCCAACGATCCTTCTGTCTCAGCCTTCCAAGTAGCCAGAACTTCAGGTGCGCGCTACCACGCCGGACTATGTATTGTATTGTATTGTATTGTATTGTATTGTATTGTATTGTATTGTATTGTATTGTATTGTATTGTATTGTACTGTACTGTACTGTACTGTATTGTATTGTATTGACAGGTCTTGCCAAGTTGCCCAGGCTGGTCTTGAACCCATGGGCTCAGGCAGTCCACTCACCGCGGTCTCCCAAAGTTCTGGGATTACAGTCTGATCCACCCAGCCTGACCTTAAGTGAACACTTATTGATGTAGCTCGAATGGGGCTAGCAGATATAGTACAACTTGTCAAGTCAGTTTTCATAACTTGGTATAGTTTAATAAGCGTTTACCTATTTCCCCAAAATAGATGTCAAGTATCCTGACTCTAAAGTCCATTGTCTAACAATTATAATTTATCTATTTAAAACTAAATTGCCTAAAGACATTAAAAAATACATGATATGGAAATTTTTTTATAACTTCATGGAAATATATCTTAAGTCCTGACTTTTAGTAATTGAGTTTTTTAATTGAATATTTAAACATTATACTTAACTAAAATAGTTAATGAGCCTTAATTGGTGAAGTGAAATGCATTAATGTATGGTAAATTGGCCCAATATTTTATGTAAATTTTGTTCTCTAGGTAAGATGGTAAAAGCACAGGCACAACTCTAGGTAATTCTTCACATTGAATGGGCAGTTTTTAGATGAGGTGATGTTTGCAGTCTGAGGTTGTCTCCAGGCAATAGGCAGTGTGGCTCAGAAAACTCTGGTGCTCACAGTGACAACACTGGGGTTGATACATTTGTATACTGAGTTAATATATCATTGTGCCCATAATGATATCCTCAAAATCAAGATGACAGCAGAGTGCATGTGTGGAGCCAGATTGTAAGGCAAGCTCTTGTGTGAAGCAGAACTTATCTCTAGCTCTGCTTTAGGGGAAACATTGTTCAGGTCAGCCACCATAATGGAAATAATGTAGGAAACATATTACAGGAAACAGTTTATTTATCAGCAATGGTTATGTTTCCAACATTGATGCACAAGATGCTGTCATTATTGAGCATCCAGTTTTTAAAAGTTATATCTCTTTATTTTTAAATGAACACAGAATTTCTGTCTGCAAACTGTTGAAAGAATTGAAATGATACAATGGCTTATTCACTAGTATTAGGCTTTTTTTTTTTTTTTTTTTTTCACAAAGGCAGAATTTGTTCCAGGAAAGGCATTCTTAAATGCTTTCCTAATGTTATGAAACTAGCTTGATACACTCCTCATATCTTAGTCTCTCCTCCTGGCAGCCTCACCTCCAGTAATTGAAAAATCTACTTGCCAACCTGTCAAGTCACTTCTCTTGAGGAATATACTTCTAAAAGTAGTCATCACAGAGTGAGTTTAGACAGAAATTCAGAAAGAACCATTTAAAGTTAACACATCCCTGTTGTTCAGTGTTATCACAACTTTTATTTTTCTCTTAGGATTGAAATACTTCTAGCTTTCCCTGCAAGCTTAATGCCCCTTTACTTTTGGTTTTGGTCCTTATGAGTTTATGCATGTAGAACCATAATAACCACTTTGAAAATAATTTCAAGCATGAAAGTTTGAATTTTTTTTTTTGCATATTTCATCAGGAAAACTTGGGGCGAGGAGCTTACATTTCATAAGCAGTCATTTGGTGTGCTGCTTCATGCATTAACTGGCAATGTCATACTTCCTGTGTCAGTCCTCACACTCTTGGCTGAAGTTTTCAGGGTGAGGACTTTCTGGACATACCCTTAAGTTGATTAATTCTCAGTTTGAAAGGGCAGACCTTATTGATTATCACCATCTTTTAAAATAACTTTAATTCATGGATTTGACCTAGTGAGTTTCAGTTTTGGTGACTCATTCAACACTTTTGAGATTTAAAATGCATCCATTGGTTTCACATTCAAAGATTCAACCAACTGCAGATCAAAATTATTATTATTTTTTTTTTTTTTTTGAGTTGGAGTCTCACTCGGTCACCCAGACTGGAGTGCAGTGGCCGCTCCCGGCCACCGCAGCCTCGACCTGCTGGGCTCCGGAGATCCTTCTGCCTCAGCCTTCCGAGTAGCCAGAATTACAGGCATGCGCTACCATGCCCGGCTGATTTTTTGATTTATTGTAGAGATGAAGTCTCGCTGCCCAGGCGGGTCTTGAACCCGTGAGCTCAGGCAATCCACTCACCTCAGCCTCCCAAAGGCACGGGATTACAGGCTGAGCCACCAAGCCCGGCTTCAAGATTATTTTGATAAAAACAATACAACAATAAAAATAATACACACAAAATATAATATAACAACTATTTATATAGCAGTCACATTGTATTAAATATTATGAATAACACAGAGATAATTTACAGTCTACTGGAGGATGTGTATAGGTTATACGCATTTTATATAATGGACATGAGCATCTGCAGATTTGGGTATGAGGGGTGTCCTGGAATGAGTTTCTGCCAGGTACCAAGGGGCAGCTGTATTTGGCCAGTCTGAAGTCTATGATATTGTTAGACAAGAATCATCAGCCCACATAATATATAGTTCTTATACTAACCCCGCTTATAAAACCTATACTCTTTGGGTTACATGACATTTTCTTTAAAACTGATGATATTTAAAAGGCAGAGTCATATTGGTGTATTTAATTATAATTACATGCTCTTTTTTTTTTAAAGTTGTGGGGTGCAATTCAGGGTTAGGTATACCAATGTTCATTATGCAGGTACCCTTGTTGATGAGGTGTGTCCCTAAGGGTCTTTAAAACAAAATTGAAAAAAGTACACAAACTTTTAAAATACTGAAGTTTTGTTGCCCCTTTATTGAGGTGGTTAGAAAAAAAAATTTTATGTTCTTAGATGCATCATTGACACCGAGGCAACTGCCTTCAAAGTATTTAGCATATACTTAAGTTTGCTTCTTGTAGAATTTTGAGGGGCAGTTATAAAGGTAGCATTGCAAATGTCTACAATAACTTAAAGAGGTAGACATCCCAAACATGTGTGAGTAGCTTATGAATTGAGAGACGGTGATGGTTAGCACTTACAATCTGCAAATTGATATGCTGAAGATTAGTTAGTGGTGGAGGAAGCTGTAATGCCAGATGTAGTAAGTAGCAATTCCTGGACATATGTTAGGAGTGCACCGTTTCAACACCTTATTAAAACGAAACAAGTAAAAATATGTTTTCATGATTATGTTATATGTGCATGTTTTAAAACTATGTTATTGTTATATTGTTGTAATTATGTTGCATGTGTATATAGTTAAACTATGTTGTTGACCTGAGTATTCTGCTTACTTTCTTTGGGTTTCCTCCAATTTTCTAAACAACAGCTAGAATCAAGATGAGGTCTTAAAATATTCTGTCATAAGAATCTGGATTCCTCTCCATTGTATATAATATTTTAAGTTGTCTCCCAGCTTCTATAATCTTCTTTTCTTTATATGTGCCTCATCCTAGTGCCAGATGTGCTCAGGCTTACTTGGGTGTGTACAACCACAGTGTGCAGTGCCTGGCACATCATAGGAGTTCCTCAAATCCATGAGGGCTCCCTATCCTTCGGTTTACATCACATGTTGGTTCCTTCAGTAATTCAGCCCATGTGATCCCTGATACATCAGGAAGACAAAGCATTGTTATCCTTAGAGATGTTAGCATTGGAAGCTTTGGAATTAGAAGTACTTTTAAGGTGACAAACATTCTCCTTAAGATGACTAAATATTTCTTATATTTACTCTATAAACTTGTTCTGGGTTGATACATAAGCCAGTGTTGGGCCACTGTGCAGAAGTGTTGCACACTTCTGCATTTGGAATTATCTTCAACATGGTAAGCTTTGAGGGTGACACTTAGATAGAACATTTTAGAAATATGACACTTTCTAGGGAAAGCACTGCAGAGTAGAGCAGATTTATAGAGCTGGAAGTCTATTACGCAGAGCTGTAGATCACTGCTGCCGACCAGTGAGACTGATTTTATTTTTTTCCTTTTTGCAAATATTAACCAAATGTCCTTTGTCTTGTCTTTCCTTGTTGAAGTAACAATTCAATTAGATTTTTTTGGATCTGAAATTCAGATTGTTCCTTATCTTAAATCATTTTTCTTAAGTTTTGTTTCTAATCTTGTGCCATACATGAATATTTTTGTTTAGCTATATATATAAGGAATGGTAGGTTTAGCAGCAAAGCATACATGTAGAGAGGTAGTTAAAAACCCAGTACAATAAATCACTACATTTATCATGTGTTTGTGAAGGGATATGATTAAAAACAGCACATGGGTGAAGTAGAAAAAGAAATCCAATACGGTTATTTTAGGAGGGCAGTATTATAAAGTTCAGAATTGTAATCATTACAAGAATATTTTTTACAGGAAAGCAGAACCTGTAGTTATTGCTACTCAGTGTATTTAAAGGTTCCAATAGTTTGTGTTATAAATGCAGTATTGTCTTTTTTGCATAAAGTGTTTAGTTTATAATTATACAACTTACTGCTCTCTAACGAATGAAACACAGAGTGACAATCCCTACTGTTGAAGAGCATGACATAAACTCTCATAGAGCAAAAGAACAACTCTTTACTATTATGCTGTGTAAGATTGAAATATTGCCATATCAAGGTACTTGAGTATGTTTTCCAATTGAATAGGCTAAGACACCAGTTTTTTTAAAGACTGTATGATTTGAATTGCTCAGTATCATCACTTACTATAAGTGTAACTAAATGATTTATAGCATTTTCATGTTCTTCTAATCTGAAAGCTACCTCTGAGATAGTTATTAGTAACCACAACCATAATGAATGTTCACACATGTATAAGTTAAGAAACTTTTTAAAAAAAAGTATTAGGTATAATTGTGTACATCAGAAATAGAAAAAACCCAATATGGATGTTATGTTAATATTCACATGCGGTATGGGAGCAAAGAAGCATAGCACTAACAGGTATCTTACTTTCTAGTAAATTACAGAACTCATCTGATGTTACAGCTCTCCAAGATCTATAAAATTATACTAGAGTGAGTTGTTTTAATCATCATGACCATTTTGTCTTCTAGAAAAAAGTAGCTTCCTCAGAAGGTGGCATTTTGAAGTCTGGTGGCTATTTCTGGCTAGTGACTCTCACCATGCATTTTAATGGGAGGTGTAAATGTAATGTGACTGCTGCTGGCTAATTTGGGTCCTTTTGCAACTGCAAATAATAACTTCAAGGTTTTTGCTTAAAGTGTCAAGCCAATGTTTTGACTATATTGGACTTTTTTCAAGTTGGGAATAGGCATTTCTTTCTTACTGTTAAATAAAAGATAATTAGCAGAACTTGTCTATCTTTTAGCTTGGAAAACTAACTTATTATGGACAGAGAATAAGAAATGAATATTGCTTGCTTGTATTTTAAACTTTGCCATCTCATGACTATCCCTTTCCCCACTGTGGAATCTGATTTGATATACTTTCATCTTAGACACCTATCAATGTTTCAGTATTAGAGATTCTAGAAGTATGTTGTTGCTTCAGTTTTAACCCAAGGACAAGATTATTGCAAAATTCCACTATATTTGAGTTTTTCATTTTCTCTAGTACTATGTGTAGCTACCCAGAAAAGGCCATGCTTTTTTATGTTATTCTTTATAAAAACTGTGAAAGACCAATGTCAAGGTGAATTCACACATGCAAGTCCTCAGCAAAAAGTTAATGTCCTATCAAACATTTAAAAATTGGCCTTTATTGATCACTTCTGAAATCAAATTTAGAGGCTGGAATTTTTTTTTTCACTGAATAAATTCAGGCAAACTGCATGTTTCCTCTTAACACATGCATACTGTATCTTTTGGTCCTCAGCCAAGTAAATAACTAGGCAGTGCATTGTATTTCAATTCAGTTGATTGGATTCTCTGTATTTCTTTAAATATTACTGCAATGTTCAGATCCAGATATTTTGTGAGACTTATTATTTACTTTTAAATGAAGCTGTAGTCATAGTTGCCCTTGTGACTTAAAGTAGACACAGATATAAAATGGATGTTGCTTGCTTGTGTTTTCTGTACTTGGCTATGAGTTATTAGCATACCATTTAATAGTGAAGTATGTCCTGATAAAATTAATGAAAAACATACTTTGCCTAGATTAATTTGTTTGCACAATAATTTTTGATATTCAATCTGATGCATCAGAATTTTTTCTGAAAATAAAATCCCACTTAATAATTGCCTTAGTTCTCTATAGCTGCTGTAACAAATTGCCACGGATGGCTTGGTGGCTAAAATCCCACAAATCCTTTATTTTACAGTTTTGTAGTTTAGAAGTTCAACACAGGTTTCTCTGGGCTAAAATCAAGGTATCAACGGGGCTGCATTCTTTTTTGAAAGTTCAAAGGGAGTCCATTTCCATTCTTCTTCTAGCAAGTAGAGGCCACCCACAGTCATTGGCCTGTGGTCCCATCTCATCTTCAAAGCTAGGAATGTTGCATCTCTTGATGCCTTCCTTCTATGGTCATATCTTCTTCTGACTCTAACTCTTCTTGTTTATCCCTCCCACTTGAAAGGACCCTTATGAGTTCATTAGGCCTGCTAAGATTATTGGAGATAATCTACCTATTTTGAGGTAAACAGATTAGCAACCTTGTTCCCCTCTGCCACTTAAGCTAACATAGTCACAGATTTCAGAGATAAGGTTGTGTACATATTTGGGAGATGTGGCCTAATTTTGTGTGCCACAGAAGTGGAGCCAACTCTTAGAATAGTTTTTGGAAGGCATAAATATTTTGTGGATTCAACAGTAAAATGTAATACTAATATAATAATTGAAGCAGTAATCCTAATTTGTTAAATAACATTTAATGTAAATATTTGAATTGAAATGTAATTTTCTATCAGAAGCTCTGGTGGGGTTATGTACTTTATCAAACCACTTTACTAATTTTACCCACAAAGAATTACAAGTCTGAATAAAGTTTTTACAATTCAGCAAGACGTTGTATCAGGTTTTGTTAATGGTAAAATGTACAGTTTTAAACCCAAGACTGTCTCTCTTTCCACAGACAGGAGGTGTTGGTATGAAGGTGAATCCAGTGTTCAATTGTCCCTTACACTTTTCTTCCGAACTCTGATGGGCAGCATGTACCTACGTGCTGGCTGGGGGGACTGATGTTAGGACTGTAGATGACGGACATGTGGAACGAACGCCAGACAATACTTCAGGTCATCCATTTCGTTCTAGCCACGAGGAAAATAAGACAGACAAAGGTGAAGACGCTTTCTTCGGGTCACATGGACATTTCTCTGTCGGAAAGGGCCTGGCTCACCCCCGAGTCCTCTGAGCTCCTCCCCGCCCGAACACACACACCTCTGCTACAAAGGACATCCACTGACGGACAGACCCTCGTAGATGCTGCTGAGCGGCAGGCATCTTTGTGCAAATTATTTTGATGGGCGCATTGGGAGCTTATATCATTTGGAGTTCTCAAGTTACCCCAGTGAGCTTCATTGAGGTTAACTCTAGCTGGTTTAAGCGAACAAAAACAAAAAAAGGATGAAAGAATATTAGGAGCTCCCACCAACTCTAGTCAGGGCAAAGAAGCAGGCTTGAGGGCTGTGCACCTAGAAACAGCGCCCGGCCTCGCCCGCTGTGCTCTGACACAGAAGCCCTCACTGCTGCGGCATCGGGGCACTGCTGGAGAGCTGAGAGGCACTCGGCCTGGGCCTGGGGCACGGCGGTGAGGGTCTTTGCCACTGGCTCCTCAAGGCAGTCAGGCTCTGCTAGGCGCTGGTGCCCCCCTCAAAGCGAAGTCTGAATGTGATCGTCTCTTCTGAGTCAAAACCTCAAGCAGATTCGTGTGCCTGTGTTTTAGGTGCCAAGGAAACTGGGTTTGTGTTTTTAGCTTAGGGAATTACAAGGTGAAATCTTCCCAGACACAGGCCCAGTATTCAAGACTCACAGGCCAGGAAGCATGTGCAACATTGTTGTAGGGCTGTCAGAACTTTGTCGTTGCCTGACTCTAACAAATCATAGTTTTGTTTTCCCCCCCAAATAATGGCTTCTAGACCATTAATTAACTTTAATTGATGAGAAAGTAGAAAAAACACTGGGGAATGCAAGTTGTAAAAATTATATATGTTAGGGTTAGAGTGAGGAGAAATTGGTGCCTGCTAGTACTAATATTTAAACTATCAGAATTAAATTAATTGGTTTTCTGTCCGTAAGTTAGAAACCAGTTGCTGTTAGCTCTTGGCTAAGCTTATAGATTCAGTCATTCTAGAAGACTGGCTAGATCTTGTCACATGTAAGCTCATTTACACAGTTGAGAATCAAATTTCTAACCATGTTTATGTGAGGTAATGCTAAATATAGTCTTCAAAGAGTGAATGATTTACCAAATTTGGCAACTAGACTAAAAATGTTTAACTGCCAATCACGAGTGTGATATCATCTTCAGAGGGTGTGGGACCCTCTGAGTTGCTGGGCAGAGTCTGAAAGTAGCTCCCATTCACTGAGCCCCTAGCATAGTCATTGCTCTAAGGACTTATTTATGCTCACTTTTCTTCCTGCCATACTTTTGAGGTAGGTACTCAGCTTATCCACATAGTGAGGTAGCTCGACAAGGGTGTCTCAGCAGACTTGGGGCAGAGTGAAGGAGTTTGCACTCATGGTTTTGCCCCCCATGTATGCGTGCCACATAATTCTCTATCCTTGAGTGTGACAGGGTATGTGTGAGTGTGACTATGCACACTTATAAGGCAAGAGTGTTGGGACAGTCACTCCCGAGAGTATTTTCTGTTACATGAGCCTTTGTACCACACTAGAAAGTTTCCTGCTGGCTTTGGGGAAGTAAGCTGCCATGTTGTGAGGCACCATAGGGATAAAAGATGGAGGTGGCCTCTGAGCCTTGAGAGCAGTCCCTGCTGACAGGAAAGAGGGAACTGGTCTTCAGTGCCCCAGCTGCAAGTGGCTGAATTCTACCATCAACCTGCAGGAGCGTGGAAAAGGAACCCACGTTCCAGACGAGAATTGCAGACCGAACCCAGAGCAGAGGACCCAGCTGAGCCACACCCACAATCCTGCACCTGAAAGATACGAGGTGATACACTTGTGCTGTGTTGAGCCTCTATTTTTGCTGCCATCTGTGATGCATCAAGAGAGAATTAATACACAGGGTGGAGGTCACCCAGATGACGAGAGGCTGAGTGAAGGGTGCCTACTGCAAAGGCTCTGGCCTTTCCCACTGTGCACTGTGCCTCTAAGTCAGAGGAATCCATAACAAACAAGTCCAGGAGACCAGCACAGCCTCTTCTACTCTGGGCCAGGCCTCTAGGCAGGACAGTATTATTAGAGAATTGTGGTTTTCTCTCATGACTAAATTCACAAATTATTGGTGATTTGAAATGTAACTGAGTACTAAGGTATCATCAGCTCTCTAACAAGCCCACGGAAAAGAGAAGGATTTTCTAATCATTACTTAGATTCTTATAGCAAATACAGGTACATCTGAATCGGGTCCTTTAATTTTAAAAATATTTTCTTTTTAAAGAAAATAAAGTTTTCTGGTCTGAAATAATACATACAGTGCAAAACCACAATAGATATAAGATATTTTAAAGGGAATGTGTACCTATTAATTACCTATTTTTTCCCAATTTTATTTCAGATATGCCCTGATGTTATGAGGTAAAAATATGCTCTTTGTTTGTTTGTTTGTGCTTGACTCTTATGACTTTATCACAGGAAAATAACAACAATTATGTACATAGTCATTAATCAATTTACATTGCAGATTATTCCTATATCAAGAGTAGATAGATACATTGAGATAATTTCAAGCATGCAATGAAGCAAAAGTGGTTCCTAAATAGAATAGCTTGGGAAATTATTATAGGGAACCAAATAAATTGTAGCTCAATGAAGATTTCATTAGTGTACAGACCGCCATAGGCTACATATCCCTCCCTTTCAAGTCAACTAGATTTCCTCTTACAAAGTGCTTTAGCCACATCACTGTGGTTGCTCATCCTGGAAAAATAGAAATTATTTTGTTTAATTGTAAAATGTAATTATTGTTTATCCTTAGAATATTGTAAATAATTTGAGAGACAAATTTACAGTCCCAGGAAAGTTACCTATAGGAGCTTTAAAAAAATGTATACAGTAGTAATGTGTTATTTAAAATTGTTTTTAAAAGTATACATAATATTGAATAATAACTTTATTACTTACAAATATAGACAAAGGTTGTTTGCCATTTATTTAACCATGTTCTATACTACAGGAATCAAAATGTTTAGCTAATTCTGTCTATAAGAGTGTCAGAAACCTAAATAAAATTTCCCTTTATACTAAACATTCCTCCAAGGGGGTTATATTTCATAGTATTAGGGCATGAATGAAAATTATTTGACAAAGTATAATTTGAAACACAAACATGACTTGATGTCAATTTTCATATTCATATATGTTTAAAATATGTATATATATGTGTGTGTGTGTATATATGTATATTGCCAATTGAGGCTTTAATTAGACATTTTGCTTCAGTTTAGGGGTTACTCCACATTTTGTCTGAAATATTTTAGACTAACTCTTCAAGGAATTGTCCCTATATTGAACACATGGCAGCCCCAGTGGTACTCTTTCTGTACTCCCATGTTATTCTGTGCTCTCCACAACTGGTCGTAATCAGTATTCTGAATTGAACCCAAAATAGAATTTAGGGTTGTTTTCCTTTTGCTTTGTGTTCCAAGAATTCTCATTTTAAATCCTTCTCAGATTATAACAACCTCTGTAGAGAGCATAATTTATCATGTAACTTTTATACAAATGTGACACGATCTTGTTATATTTCTGCCACTGGATTTTATCGCTTTAATAATCCATTGCAATTTTATAGAATCAGCATCATGATGAATCATATTATATTTGTCATGTCATACAATAAACAGCATGGCACACTAATAAATCACTCCTTTTTAGAGGGTGATGAAATTATTCTTTGGAAACTTGAAACAAAATCATGAGTCAGTATCCAAAGTATCTTTCAAATCCATAGTCTTACATAAATCGATGCCTTAAAATGGTTAATGCACACAGAAACTCAAAAGTATTTCGTGAATTTCTAATACTTTACAGAAGTAAAGTTCTTTAATTGTACAACATGCAAAATCACAAAATAAAGCATTTATTTCTTATAAATGAGCTGTTTTCTTGAGTAATTCAATAGACATAAGACTAATAAACTTTGAACAAACTGAGATGTATGTTAAACATTTTTCGAATTAGCAAGAATAGATGGAAGGAAAAGTGCTGTTTTAAGAGTATTAAAGTCTACAAATAGAAAGAAATAGAGAAATATGGTGTAGCCCACCAGTTATAGGATAAGAAAACAAATTTGCCTATGTTAAAAAATCCACTAGCTTGACAAAGAAAACTGGGCTTTCAGACACTTATTGCAGTGTTACTTTATAATAAATTCTTTTTTTGGTTCTATTTAAAATTTTATGTTTATTGAATTTTAAGAATTTAAAGATGAATATTTTATGCACATGAATATTTTATGCACATATTAAGAGAGAATTAAGCTGGTAGGTATGGTCAACCAACTTAGCCCAGATAGTTTCAGAATCTTTTGGAATCCAGCTGCTATTTTCTTGGCTGCAATTTGGGGACAGCTACTTCTTTTCAACTGTGCTTTTGCTTTGAAGTGAGTTCCTCATAAGTTATTTTGAAACAAACACTTCTATGAATTCGTCCAGCTCAAAGCATGATTCTAGGGCATCCAAGGTGTGTGTCAGACCTAGGAAACCCAAGGCTATAGCTGAGCAAGTGGTCCAGGGCCTGTGCCCTGGAGTGGGCTTCATTGGTTTGAATCTCAGGTCTGCTGCAATCAGAAGTGTGATCACAGGCAAGTCAGATGATTTCTTTGTATCCCAGTTTTCTTTTCTTAAAAACGGGGATAATGGATAGTGCCACACAACTCATAGGCCTGTTGTGAGATTAATTACTGTACTGCAGAGCAGAGGACAACATCTGAATAATAATCATCAGTAAAGAGTAGCTACGTTTATACTGGTAATAGGGAGTTAGAGGAATCTGTTTGACCCAACATTAGGCAAACATGGTAGAGACTGACAACCAAATTTAGTCAAACAGCTTACAGAATGCCTGGGATTCCTTGATTTCCCTAGCAATGGAGCAAACCAGCGCCTTGGAATTGTTTACCTTTAATATCCATAAATACTTCAGTCTTCATATAAGTCAGTAGAAAGATGACTATTCTGTATATGCTTCCTTTTTCTGTAATGTCTAATTGTACTTGGTGATACGACAAAGCAACCTCTAGAGGGTGTGATTTCTTCAAATTGCAGAGATGAGATGTATCTTTCTTTCGTAAAATTTCACCAATGCTCAGTGTTACTAAGATTTATTTTTGCCTTCTATTCTTGACATGTGAGAAATCTGAGAAAAAAAATAATTGGATATTATTTAAACACAAATAATGTCTTAGAATTTTTACAGTTAGGTAAGTTCAGGATTTTCAAAAGAGTGAAAAGTCATTGTTTGGAGTTTTGCCATAAACTATCATGTGCTTTATTAATTTGGCAAATGTACTGAGCATGCAGTATGTGACAGATAGTGATTTATGTACTGGAGATACAGCAGTGAACAATAGACAAAAATTTGTATTCTCTTAGAATCTGTCTTCCAGAGGAGGAAGACAGTTGTCAAAGAAACTCCCAATATGTCATATTAAAACTCCTAATGACATACTTAAACTCCTAATATGCCATACAGTAATAAGTGCAAAGGAGAAAAAATATATATGAGGGTAGGATACGTGGTCAGGGAGGGCTTCACCAGGCAGGCGAAATTTGAACAAAGAAGAGAAACGACATGCCATCAGTATAGCCTGGTTGTTACAAGCACAGCCTTGGCAGCTGGAGAGGCCTGGTGTGTTGAGGAAGGGCAGGAATCCTGTGGCTGCATTGTCAGAGCAGGAGGGGGTAGGAAGATAACCAGCCGATCAGAGTTTCTTGCAGGCCTGTAACATCACAGGCTTTTTCTTGGAGAGGGATGGCAAGCCACTAGAGTTTCTGTGCAGCCATGCACTGTGCTCTGGCTTATACCACAGAAGGGCACAGCGGCCGATCTGGAGAAGATGCCGTGAGAGCCCATGGTGTGTCACGGGTAGCACCATGCCTCCTGCCTGGTGCTGGATCCCATCATTTCTCATCCAACTCAGGGACATTATTCCACCAATTTTTCCTTTTCTTTTGCATCAGTTCTCCTTTTCTAGTTAGAATGTGTGCATATTGTCATTTCTACTTACCTGATTAGCTGCTGCTTCCTGGGTTCCTTTACTGACTCCCATCTTCCAGATCTCTCAATTACAACCCCAAAGAGCTAAATTCTGGCACTTCTTTCCTCTATAGAAACCTGTGTTCTCAAGTCAGGGAAGATGGCGGCCAACTGCTACATGAGTCCCAATGTGAGTGAGTGTATGGAAAATTCTGTATACATGCTAGTGAGTGAGTGGGCGTGTGAGTGGCTGACTGAGGGCTGGAGAACTAGTGGCCAGGGCTCTTCTGGTGCAGCGGGGGGTGCGGCACCTGCTCGGCTTAGACCCTAGTCATTCCCGGGATGCAGAAACCAAGCACTGTCTTTTTTTAATCAACAAAACCCTTCTGGAAGAAAATGCTGGGAGAGACTGACTAAGTGGGGGCTTGTGCCAGGGCCCTTCTGGTGCAACAGCTGGTGCTGCAGCTTCTCTGCTTGGTACCTGCCTCTTCCCAGGTCACAGAAGCCGAGAGCCATTTTTTTTTTAATGGATAAAAGTTTCCTGTGAAGAAGCAGTGGGGAGAGAATACCAGCCCCAGGCTCTGCCTCACCACTTCAGCGCCTGGCCGGGCCAGCACTGGCAGCAGGGGCTGCAGAGGGAGCCCAGAGGCGGAGTCCTACTGGAGAGGACAAGACAGGCACCACACCACCATCTTAAAGGCAGGGCAGGAAAGTGCTCTGACTTGCTCACCACGGAGCAACAGACCCGATCTCTGTGACGGGCAGATCAACGACTCAGGGGTTGATTGTGACCCAGAGGGAATATCCTGATAGCACAAACTTCAGAGGGACCTGATGAGTGCTGAGTCTCAGGCACTCTGCCCCCTACCCTGATCCAGCCGCAGGACAAGGGTATGGCCAGAAAAAACTCCAAAGAGATCAGTGGTGAGTCCGGGGCTGACCCAAACCCCCTCCTCTCCAGAAATTCTTTGAACATCAGACCCTCACAGCTTGGCCACAACTGAGAGAGACAAGCCCAGGCGGAGCCTGGATGTCAGTCACAATAGGAGAACTCCATTCCAGGATAGGCCTGGCTGGGTCCTCCCCCGAGAGTACATACCTTGGGAAGAGGCAATCCTGCTCCTCTCTGCTGGAGGGGATCTCCCTGACCATAAGAGTATGGGAGTATGGATCTCCCACCCACCTCACTGCCCCTCCTCCTTCCCTGATCCAGACACTGTGGAGAGAGTGAAGGAGGTGGCAGCTCTGCAAGAGAGTGCAGACTAGAGGAACAAGTCTAGAGCCTGCCACAGGAAGGCAGATTTTCTTTTCATTTTTTTTTAACTTTTAATTTTTAAATTTTTTTTGCCTGTTTGTTAGTTCATCTATTTTAAAAATATTTTTCTTTTGTGCATGAATGTGTATGTGAAGGCTTGATCTGCGTTGCCACCCCTTTTTTTCTTTTTCTTTCTTCTTCTTTTTTTTTTTGTTGTTGTTTGTTTGTTTATGTGTATTTGAATGACTGAATGTTCATCTTACAATTTTTTTGTGGGTGTTGGTTTGTTTTTGCTCTTTTGTTCTTCTGTTTTTTTATTTTTATTTTTTAGCTTAAGGTGTGTGCCAATATATGTGTGAAGGTTCAATATGAATTCCTTTTCTTTTTCCAGTCTTTCTGTTTTTGTTCTGCATTCATTTTCTGCTAGGCGTGTATGTGTGTGTGTGTGTGTGTGTGTGTGTGTGTGTGTGTGTGTGTGTGTGTTTAGTTTTCCTGTTTTTAGTTTTCCTGTTTTTTGTTTGTTTGTTTGTTTTTTGTGTTTCATTTTGTTGTTTTTCCAGTTTGTTTTGGGGTGGATGTATATGTCTGTGTGTGTGTGTTCAACTGTTTTTTGCTTTGTTTTCTGCCTTTATTGTTATGTGTTTGTTTTCTTTTTCTTTTTTATTCTCTTAATTCTTGTCCATCTTATTTCATTCTATTTTTCTTTGTGATACTCATTGCTGTCCCTGTATCTTGGACTCAGGGGACACACACACCTATTACATTGTCATATAGAGTGGTGATGGAGAGTGGGTCTCAGGGAACATATACCATAATCAGTGAACATTGTAATTTGCAAGTAGTCTTGGAATCCTAGCTCCCCATCCCCTACCTTATTTGACTTTCAAAACTATAACAGACAGCAAAACTTCCCACCCAAGTCCTGTTTCAAAATAGAACAAATCTAGAGCCCAGATCAGGGAAGAATAGAAGACTGAGCAAACCTCAGAAGGCAAAGCTTCTCCCACTGACACTGAATAAATAACTAAAGAGAAAAGCAAGAGATCTACCACAAATAAGATAAAATAAAAGGAAGACCACAGATAATTTCAAGTGTAACAAAGAGAAAACTCCTGAAAAAATGGACCTTGGAGCCCAATCAATGGAAGTCATCAACGACTGGCCCCAGAATACGACAGGGATTAAGGAATGGATGGAAAGAATGAATGAGACTCAAGAAAGACAAGATGCAACACTGAAATAACTTGTAACAGAGATTTTGGCAATAAAAAAATTCATCCAGGAAATAAATAACAAGATCACAGGCATGGAAAGCAGAATTATTCTAGCCAAAGAAAGAATCTCAGAACTTGAAGACCAGAACATGGAATTGACCCAATCTGTAAAAAACATAGCAAGAAGACTCAGAAAGAAAGAGATGTGCAATTATATCAAAAGGCAGAACATATGCCTGACTATTATCCCAGAAGAAAGGGAAATGGAGAATACCTTGAAGCAAGTATTCCAGGAGGTAATCCAAGAAAACTTTCCCCATCTCACCAGAGATATGACCAGCCAACCACAAGAGATACAGATAACCCCCACAATACATCAAATGAGAAGATCAACCCCTAAACCCATAATAATTTGCCTACACAAAGTAGGCACAAAAGAAAAAAATTCTGAAGGCAGCAAGAGAGAAAGATCAGATTACCTACTGGGGAAAACCAATCAGAATAGCACCAGACCTATTGGCACAAACACTACAAGCAAGAAGGGATGGAATCCAATATTCAAAGTCCTCAAAGATAAAAAATTTCAACCAAGAATT
Organism: Carlito syrichta; assembly: GCF_000164805.1. Lineage (NCBI taxonomy): Eukaryota > Metazoa > Chordata > Mammalia > Primates > Tarsiidae > Carlito > Carlito syrichta. The sequence goes on along the minus strand of NW_007248099.1, from coordinate 116,722 downwards.
TCCTACAAAGCCAAGCTCAGCTTCATCAGTGATGGAGAATTAAAATCCTTCCCAGACATCCAATCCTTAAGAAATTATGCAGCTTCCAGATCAGTTTTACAAGAGACACTTAAGAAGGTATTAAGCACAGAAGGAAGAAAAAAATAATGACCACACACTTCCCAAGAGAACAATAGAGCACAGAATCAACAGAGAATATATCATAACAACAAACTTGGAAACATACACATTCACCAACCCCAAAGTTAAAAGAAAACAAGCAAGCAACAATGAAAAAACCTTATAAGAACCTCATGAGAGGGACAAACAATCACATTTCAATAATCAGCTTCAATGTGATTGGATGAAATGCACCTCTGAAAAGACACAGAATGGCAAACTGAATAACAAACCATGACCCAATTATTTGCTGCATCCAGGAAATTCATCTCACCAGAAGGGACACACAAAGACTCAAAGTTTAAGGATGGAAAATGAGTTTCCAGGAAAATGCATCACAAAAGAAGGGAGGAGTCATGATTTTAATATCAGTCAAAATAATCAAGATATCAAAAATTTAAAAAGATACAAAAGGACACTACATAATGATAAAAGGCTAAATCCATCAACAAGAAATGTCCATCCTAAACATATCTGTACCCAACACAGGAGCACCAGCATTCATAAAACAACTACTAATAAACTAAAAAAAGATGTTGACTCTAAAATTATTATAGCAGGGGACTTGAATACCCCACTAAAAGCCCTAGATAGACCATTGAGGCAAAAAATCAACAAGGAGATTCAGAACCTAAATGTGCCACTTGACCAAATGGATTTAATAGATACTTACAGATTATTCCACCAAACAACCACAGAATGTACATTTTACTCATCATCACATGGAATATACTCCAAGATCAATCCTTGGCCATAAATCAAGCATAAAAAATTCCACATTAGAAATCTTGCCATGCACATTCTCAGACCACAGTGGAATTAAAACAAATATCAACATCAACAAAATTTCCCCAAAGCCCACAAAAACATGGACACTAAGCAGTATGATGCTGAAGTAACTACTGGGTCAACACTGAAATTAAAGCAGAAATTAAAAGCTTCTTGGAAACAATTGAAAATGAAGAAACATCTTACCAAAACCTCTGGTATGCCATGAAAACAGTTCTAAGAGGGGAATATATATCTCTATGAGAACATATCAAGAAAATAGAAAGATCACAAGTTGAGAACCCAACAAATCACCCAAGGGTATAGAAAGAGAAGACCAACAGAACTCTAACTTTAGCAGAAGAATCCAAATCACCAAAATAAGAGCCTAAATACATGACATAGAAGATAAAAGTATCATAGAAAACATCAACAAAACAAAAAGTTTGTTCTTTGCAATAATTAGCAAGATTAATGGGCCCCTAGCCAGAATGACCAAGAAAAATAGAGATAAAGTCCAAATAAACACAATCAGAAATACAAAAGATCAAATCACAACCAATCCCAAAGAAATACAAAAGATTATCAGAGATTACTATGTACACCAATAAGGAAACAAACTTGATAACTCAAATGAAATGGAGGACTTTCTGACATCACACAACCTCCACAGGTTGAAACAGGAAGATATTGAGACACTAGATAGACCAATAACACCCCAGGAAATTGACTCTGTCATAAAACTACCTAAAAACAAAACAAAAAAAAAGCCCTGGCCCAAATGGCTTTCCAGCAGAATTCTACAAAATGTACATGGAAGAGCTGATACCAGTCCTACTGAAAACATTCCAAAAAAAGAAAGAGAAAGAAAACATTTCAGACAATTGAGAAAGATGGAATTCTCCCCAAATCATTTTATGAAGCTAACATCACACTGATACCTAAACCAGGTAAAGATCCAACAAAGAAAGAGAACTACAGGCAACATCCCTTATGAACATAGATGCAAGAATCCTCATCAAAGTGCTAGCAAATTGGATCCAAAAACACATCTCAAAAATCATCCACCATGACCAAGTTAGTTTCATTCCCTGGATGCAGGGTTGGTTCAACATTCACAAGACCATAAATATAAATAAATATATCAACAGATGTAAAAACGAGAACCACATAATTATCTCATTAGATGCAGAAAAGGCTTTTGATAAAATCCAGCATCCCTTCTTGATAAAAACACTCAGACACCTAAGTATAGAAGGAGCATACCTAAAAATCGTAAGTGCCATCTATGATAAACCCACAACTAACATATTGCTAAATGGACAGAAACTGGAAACATTTCCCCTGAAAACTGGAACAAGACAAGACTGCTCACTCTCACCCCTCTTGTTCAACATTGTGTTGAAAGTCCTAGCTTGAGCAATTAGACAAGAGATGGAAATCAGGGGTATCCAAATAGGAAAAGAGGAAGTCAAGTTATCCCTCTTTGCTGATGATATGATAGTATACCTTGAAAATTCAAGGGAATCTGTCAAAAACCTACTTGTACTGATAAAGGACTTTGGCAAGACTCAGTACAAAATAAATGTGCAAAAGACAGTTGTATTCCTATACACCAATAAGCAGGCAGAGACCCAAATAAAAAGCACAATCCCATTCACAATAGCCACACACACAAAAAAGGAATACCTGGGCATCTTCCTAACCAGAGAAGTGAAAAACTTTTACAATGAGAACTACAAAACGCTTCTCAAAGAAATCCAAGAAGACACAAACAAATGGAAAATATCCCATGCTCATGGATAGGAAGAATCAACATTGTTTAGATGTCTATCCTACCAAAGGCAATCTACAGATTCAAGCAATACCTACTAAATTACCAACACCATTTTTCTCAGACCTGAAAATGGCAATATAGAAATTCATATGGAAACATAAATGACCACAAATAGTCAAAAGAATCCTTAGTAAAAGAAATGAAGCAGGAAGTATCACACTTCCAGACTTCAAACTTTACTATAAGGTTATAGTAATCAAAACAGCCTGGTAATGGTACAAGAATAGCAGATAGACCAATGGAATAAGATAGAGATTCTGGAAGCAAAGCCTCAATTTCTCAACCAACTCATCTTTGACAAAGCCTCTACCAACAACCACTGGGGAGAGAAGAAGCTTCAGTAAATGGTGCTGGGAAAACTGACTGATCACATGCAGAAGATTGAAACAGGATCCCCACCTATCACCATATACAACAATTAACTCTAAATGGATCAAAGACCTAAATGTAAAACCTCAAAATATAAGAACCTTAGAAAACGCAGGAGACACTCATGGAAATAGGAACCAGCAACCAATTCCTGATCAGAACCCCTAGCTCCCATACCATAAGAAATAAGATAGACAAGTGGGACCTCATCAAACTGACAAGCTTCTGCAAAGCAAAAGAAATCATCAAGAGAGCAGGAAGACAGCCCATAAAATGGGTAAAAATATTTGCCACTGTTTATCTGACAAAGGCCTAACATCTAGGATGGATGTAAGGTGGAGCTCAAACACACCAAAAGGAAAAAAACAGCCCCATTAAAAAGTGGGCAAAAGATATGAATAGATACTTCTCAAAAGAAGATATACGGCAGCCAACAGACACATGAAAAAGTGCTCAGCCTCACTCATCATCAGAGAAAGGAAATCAAAACCACATTGAGACACCACCTAACCCCAGTAAGAACGGCCATCATTAATAAAACAAACAACAACAGATGCTGCGAGGATGCAGAGAAAAAGAAACACTTCTGTACTGCTGGTGGGAATGCAAACTAGTGCAGCCTCTTTGGAAGACAGTGTGGCAATTTCTGAAAGAACTAGAAATTAACTTTCCATATGACCCAGCAATTTCCCTCCTTGGAATTTACCCAGAGGAACTCAAATCATTCTACAAAAAAGATATCTATGCACACATTTTTTGCACCTCTATTCACAATAGCAAAAACATGGAACCAACCATGCTGCCCAATGAAGCTGGACTGGATTAAAAAAATGTGGTACATATACATAATGGAATATTATGCAGCTTTAAAGAAGGGCAAACACATGGATTTCACAGCGACTTGGATGGATTTAGAGTCTAATTACCCTGTGATCTATCACAGAAACAAAGAACAGAGTACCATATGTTCTTACTCATATGTGGATTGAACAATTATCATAATACTATGAGAAGGGAATTGGCAGTAGTGGGAAACTGTCTGGGGTAGGGGAGGGATTGGCAGTTGAGGGAAACTGCCAGGGGAAGGAGGGGCACACCTCATCAACAAGGGTACCTGCATAATGAACATTTGTATACCTAACCCTGAATTGTACCCCACATCTTTAAAATAAAAGCAACAACAAAAACAAAAACAAACCTGTGTTCTCTTTTACTTCAGATGGGCTCATACTTTGGCTCCTATGTGTGTCCTGCCAACTTCCACGTGTTGTCTCCAGCCCCTGTTGCTCTGTTGAACTCCAGAATTGTATATTTAACTTTTAATTTGGTGTTTCCACTTGAATTCTTATAAGTAACTCAACGTTATTATTTGTAAAATTGACTCTCTGACTTTCCTACTAAACTTGATTCTCCCACAGTCTGGCCCATCTGAATAAATGGTGGTTCCATTTTTCAATTATTTAACCAAAGTTGATGAAGTTATCCATAACTGTTATTTTTCTTTTGTCTCATACTTAATTTGTCAGGAAATCCTGCAAGTCCACTTTTAAGTGCAATTCCGTATCTAGGTATTTTATACTGATACTGCACTAGACCAAGCCACTGCCAGCTCTCAGGGGAATACCGCCTTTATCTTCTATCATTTGCATCTCTTAATGAAGAATGGCAGAAACTAGACAGCAGGCTTATTGCTAGTTCTTTTTTTTTTTTTCTCCTGAAACGGCATTATTATAATTTGGTGGGTCTTATATAATTGACTTATAAATTATGCAATCACAGTAAAACTACTTAAAATATTTCCTTTATGATCATTAAACATTCTGAACTGTGATCTTTAGTAAAGTCTTGAGAAGAATTTATTCTTCTATGATTTTCAGTGGTGGGCTCTTGCTCAAGAATAAAGAACAAGCTCAGAAATATTAGCTAAGAGAAAGACTAAGCTAAATTCAGAGGGACGGCGGCTGATTCTTCCTTTAGATTTGGGGTTCTTTGAGAGTCTTAATGTCACCAAAACAAGTGTATTCTGCATAACAGAAACCATATAAATATATCATTAGTCACCCAGTTTTTATAAATCATTGAAGTATCATATTTCCAGAGTCAAGGGTAGCATTTATGGTTATTAATTTCTACATTGCAAAAATTTTTAATTTTGTTATTGCATTGGACTACTTCTCCTTTGAAATTGCAATTTTAGGACCTGTAGTTTATATGAGCTGATAATCATTAAAATGGATTATTTATCCATTCAAATAAATGTCAACTGGCTTTAATAATTTGCTATTATTGTTTATCTCAGGTTGTTTCATCATCAGTGCTTCCTTAGGATTTCACATTGGTCAAAATTGTTCTTTAGATGCCCATAAAGCACTCCTAGAATTTAGAATTTTCTCATAACTTTTAAGATATTTGGAAGAGCCGGGCTCGGTGGCTCAGCCTGTAATCCCGCGCCTTTGGGAGGCTGAGGTGAGTGGATTGCATGAGTCCGTGGGTTCGAGACCCGCCTGGGCAGCGAGACCTCATCTCTACAATAAATCAAAAAATCAGCCGGGCGTGGTAGCGCATGCCTGTAATTCCGGCTACTCGGAAGGCTGAGGCGGAAGGATCACCGGAGCCCAGCAGGTCGAGGCTGCGGTGGCTGGGAGCGGCCACTGCACTCCAGTCTGGGCGACAGAGTGAGACTCCAACTCAAAAAAAAAAAAAAAAATAAAGATA